>NC_092876.1:250160534-250460534 GCF_028372415.1 Notamacropus eugenii
AGAACTAAGTAGATAATGAATCTGTTTTCAAAACTGTGCTATAAATATAGTTGGATGTAGAACCTGTTGTGATCATCTATATGCATAGTTATCCTGCATAGCCATGTTAGATGGAAAATGGGTTGGGATTGGAATTTAAGAAGAGAAATAGAAGAGTCTGGATTGCAATTTGCACAGTCCTTTGAACAATCCCACCTAGTTTCATTAAAGTAACACCAATATTTTGAACTCACAGATACATTTTTTTTCAATAATTCAATGAATCATAATTTCATCAGCATGGTTATTCTTACATATTGTATATTATATGCATGTTTACCGATATATTGCGAACTCCTATTCAGCTCACTCTTATCCTGTTCAAATAGATGATCTCTAAATGTTATCATGGATGGAAAAAAAAAAAAAGGACTGCTTTGAAACCAGTCTACCCATGAAATTCAGTACTAGCAGTCAGACAACAGAAATAGCATATCATCATATCGTCCACAAAGAGTGACAACCTAATTTCTTCTTTGCCTATTCTGATTCCTTAAATTTCTTTTTCTTCTGTTATTGCTACAGCTAACATTTCAGTCTATGTTGAATAATATTGGTGATAATGGACATCCTTGTTTCACGCATGATCTTACTGGAAATGCATCTAACTTTTTTCCATTGCATATACAGCTTGCTGAAGGTTTTAGGTAGATACTACTTATTATTTTATGGAAAGTTCCATTTATTCCTATGCTTTCCAGTGTTTTTAATATGAATGTGTGTTGTATTTTGGCAAAATCTTATTCTGCATCTATTGAGATAATCATGTGGTTTCTGTTAGGTTTGTTGGTGATATGATCAATAAAGCTAATAGTATTCCTCATATTGAACTAACCCTGTATTCTTGGTATGAATCCTACCTGATCATAATGTATTTTTCTTGTGATAAGTTGCTATATTATTTTTGCTAAAATTTTATTTAAAATTTTTTCATCTATATTCATTAGACAAATTGATCTCTAATTTTCTTTCTCTGTTTTGGCTCTTCCTGATTCAGGTATCAAAATCATATTTCTATCATAAAAAGAATTTGAGAAGACTCCATCTGCCCTAATTTTCCCAAATAGTGTATGTAGTATTGGAAATAACTGTTCTTTAAGTGTTTGATAGAACTGACTTCTAAATACATCTTGCCCTGGAGATTTTTTGTTAAGGAGTTTATTGGTTTATTCAGATTCTTTTTCTGAGGTGGGGTCATTTAAGTATTCAAATTCCTCTTCTGTTAATCTGGACAATTTATATATATTTTTTTACAATAATCATGCATTTCATTTAGATTGTTGAATTTAGGGGCATAAAGTTGGGCAAAGTAATTTCTAATTATTATTTCAATTTCCTCCTCATTGGAGGTGAGTTATCTCCTTTGATTTTTGATATTGGTAATGTGGTTTTCTTCTTTCCTTGCTGAAATCAAATTGACCAAAAGTTTATCAATTTTATTAGTTTTATTAGAAGACCAACTCTTAGTTTTACTTATCAGTTCGATAGTTGTCTTAATTTCTATTTGTTTGATCTACTTTGGTTTTCAGTATTTCTAATTTGTTATTTACTTGGGGATTTTCAATTTGCTTTTAAAGACCTTTTTTTAGTTCATGCCCAGTTTATGACCTCATCTTTCTCTATTTTATTCATGTAGGCTTTCAAAGGCATAAAGCTACCCCTAATAACTGCTTTTGCAGTATCCCATAAGATTTGGTAGGTGGTCTGATTGATGTCATTCCCTAGAACGAAGTTTTTGATTGTTTCTATGATTTATTGTTTAACCCACTCCTTCTTTAGGATTAGTTTGTGTAGTTTCCATTAATTTTTGGTCTACCTTTCAATCGTCTTTTATTACATGTAACTTTTATTGCATTATGATCTGAGAAGTATGCATTGACTATCTCTGCCTTTCTGCACTGGATTATGAGGTTTTTATGCCCTAGTATATCATCAGTTTTTGTATATGTGCCATGTACTGCTGAGAAAAAGGTGTATTCCTTTTTCTTGCCATTCAGTTTTCTCCAGAGATATATCATATATACCTCATTCAGAGTTTTATTCACCTCCTTAACCTTTTTCTTGTTTATTTTAAGGTTAGATTTATCAAGTTCAGAGACGGGGATGTTAAAGTTCCCCACCAATACAGTTTTGCTGTCTACTTATTCCTGTAACTCCTTTAGCTTCTCCTCTAAGAATCTGTATACTATACCACTTGGAGCATATATGTTTAGTATGTTTATGGTGCTTTTCAGCAGGATATAGTTTCCTTCCTTATCTCTTCTGATTAGATGTATTTCTACTTCTGCTTTGTCTAAGATGAGGATTGCTACCTCTGCTTTTCTTACATCAGCTGAAGCACAATATAATCTGCTCCAACCTTTTACCTTCACCTGTGTGTATCCTCCTGTTTCAAATGTGTTTCTTGTAAACAGCATATTGTTGGATTATGGCTTTTAATCCATTCTGCTATGCATGTCCATTTCATGGGAGAGTTCATCCCATTCACATTCACAGTTATGATTACTATCTTTGTCTTTTCCTCCATCCTCTTTCCCATCGTTTTTCCTTTTAGTTTTCCCTTCTCCCTTCCTCTCCATAATTGTTTTATTTTTTGACCACCACCTCCCATAGTCTTTCCTTCTTTCTTTCAGTTCCCTTCCCTTTTAACCTTAGTATTTCTTCCCTCTCTTTTAGCCTCTCCTTCCCTTTGTTTCTCTCTTCCTCTGCTACTGCCTATAGAGCTAGTTAGATTTGTATACTTAATTAAGTTTGCTCTTCATTCCTTTAACCAATTTAGATGAGAGTACCTTGCAAACAATGGTCATCTCCCTTCTCTCTTTTTCTCTACTATAATATAATTTTGTACTATTTCCTGTGATGCAATTTATCATTTTCTGCTTCCTCCTTTTCACATCTCCTGTTACAATCCCTTTTGCCCCTTAAATCACACTTGTATCATCACATCATTTACTTTATATCCACTTCCTCTCTCTCTCTCTCTCTCTCTCTCTCTCTCTCTCTCTCTCTCTCTCTCTCTCTCTCTCTCTGTATATATATATATATATATATATATATATATATATATATATACACACACATATATATATATGTATATATATACACACACATATATATATGTATATATATATACACACACATATATATATATGTATATATATACACACACACATATATATATATATATATATATGTATATATATCCCTTTTATATAAAATTCTCAAGATTAACAAGTATCATCTTCCCTTATAGGGAGGTAAGCATTTTTCCCATACTGAGTAACAAGATTTTTGTTTTTCCCTGTTTACCTTTTTATGCTTCTCTTGAGACCTGAGTTTAGGGATCAAATTTCTATTGAGTTCTGGCCTTTTTATCAGGAAGATCTGGAAATCCCTTATTTTATTGAATGCATATCTCCTTGCCTGAAATGTTGTGCTGAACGTTGCTGGGTAATTGATCCTTGTTTGTAGTCCCTGCTCCTTTGCCTTAGGGAATATCATATGCCAATTCCTTCAGTCTTTTAATGTAGAAGTTGCAAGGTTCTGTGTGATCCTGACTATAGTTCCTCAAATCAATCTTTGAATGATTTCTTCCTGGTTGACTATAGTATTTTCTCCTTCACTTGATAGTTCTGGAATTTGGTAACAACATTGCTTGGTGTTTTTAGCTTTTAGTTTAGGGTCTCTTTCAAGATTTGAATGGTGGATTCCTTCAATGATTATTTTGCCCTCTGTACCTAGCACGTCTGGGCAGTTTTCCTTGATGATTTCTTGGAAGATATTGTTCAGGTTCTTTTTTCATCATGACTTTCTGGTAGGCCAAAAATTCTTACGTTTTCTCTCCTGGATCTATTTTCCAGGTCACTTGTTTTTCCAATTATATATTTTACATTTTCTTCTATGTTTTCATTCTTTAGATTTTGTTTGACTGATTCTTCATGTCTCATAGAGACATTAGCTTCTACTTGCCCAATTCTAATTTTTATCAAATTGTTTTCTTCAGTTAAATTTTGCATCTCCTTTTCCGTCTGTCCAATTGTTCTTTTTATGGAGTTATTTTCTCCAATTAGTTTTTGTACTTCCTTTTTCATTTTTCCAATTTTCCCAGCTTGATTTTGTGCTTCCTTTTCCATTTGTTCAATTTTCCTTTTTAAAGAGCTGTTCTCTTCAGTGAATTTTTTTCATACTGTTAAAATCATTGACCAGTTTTTCTTGAATTTCCTTCTTCAGCTCCTCCAAAAGTGCTCTTTGTGCATGCGACCAGTTCACATTCCCTTCTGAAATTTCAGATGGGAGCATAGTCTCAATACTGGCCTCCTTGGTATGTATGTTTTTGTTCTTGTCCCCATAGAAATATTCTATGATCTTTTCTTTCCTGCTTTGCTTCTTACTCGTGATGATGATACATTGTGCATTTTAGCCTCTTGTTCTTTCAGCTAGAAGCTAAAGAACCTGGTGCTGAGTTGGCTGGTATGAGAAAGGCCAGGTGAATTTTTTTTGTTGTTTTGTTTTGTTTTGTTTTGTGTTTCCCTGGATTAGCCCTGGAGCTAGCTTTTTAAGTGTGGGGGCAGAGTGTTTTGGTCACAGATCTCCTCAGCTGAGTTAGAGCAAAGGCAAGCTCAGTGGTTGGTTATCCCAGCTGCTCTAGTGTCTTCTCGTTTACCTTGGAGTGCTGAGGCATGCCTGGGGCCCTGGTGTTGGTGGTTGTGAAGCTCCACTACCCTGTTACTCTGGATCTCCCCCCAGTTTGCTGAGGTGGGGCTGTCTGGGACAGGTCAGGTCCTCTGTCACAGTAAGAGGTATACACCTTAGCAATTTTCCTAGCCTCAAGTGCTATGAGACTCTTTGCCCCTTCTGCTGATCCTACTGGTCCAGGATTTTTCTGGGGAAATATTTTATGGTCCTTTCAAAGTGAACAAGGGCAGTGGGAGAGAGTATTTACCTATCATTCCACTATTTTGGTTCCCAGGAGGTCAGGTAGGTGACTTACAGAAATTTAATCTGAGGGCCGATTGTCTCAGGAGCAGTTGCTGCTGATACTTGGGACACTGTAGCCCTCACCTGCTTGGCTCTGCTTGACTCCCACCGCCCTTGGCTGCTATTCCTCTATGATGCTGCTGCCTCAGACCACCTCATGTTTTCCTGCTGGGCCCTGCCACAGCAGTGATGCACTGTGCTGTGCATTCTACATTCCCATGGAACAGATCCTTTTTGTCGACTTTCCAGTCTGTCCTGGTCTGTGAATCTGCCACAGTCTGTCTCCTATTGGATTCTGTCCCTTCAAAATTTGGTCAGCTTCTCTTTTTTGAGGTATCTGAAGGGGTTTCTCTAAGAGCTTAGGTGATTAGTTGCTCTCACTCTGCCATTTTGACTCCCAGTTGATTACTTCTTGTCTGAATTCCCTTACAGTATATTACATAGATTTGGTTATGTTGTGTTGTGTTATGTCAAATCACATATCATTTGTCATATACTACATCCTTGATGCTCTTATGCTATTTCTATTTCATCTTAACAATAATATTATATTATCTTTGCTAAATATGGTATAGCACACATAATTATATTGCAATATACATGGCATTGCTTATATAACACATTGCTTTATTGAGCTCTGTTATATTATATGATATTAGATTATATTAGATTAGATTGTGTTACATTAGGATACCTTCTGTTATATAATATTACATTGTATTATTTTGTGTTTTGTCATGTTGTATCATATCATATAATGTATAGCAATATTACATAAATAATATAATGTTATTTTAAGTTATGTTGCATTACACGGTATATTACATTCTAGAGCCCCAAAGCCAAGGATGAAAGGAGGATAAAAGAGATGGGCTGCAAAATTCTCATGAATGTGTATGTATGCACCTATATACATATACTTATAGATATATAAATGCATGCATTTATGCAAGCACAACTATGCTTTAGTGTCCTTTGTACCATGAGTATTTCTGATTATATGCTTATGTAATTCATAATGTATTCCTGTTTGTAGGAGTCTATATGTAATATTTAGCACTGTGACTGGCAATAGCTACTTAATAAATGGTTGGATTATGTATGACTTTTAAAAATTATTTACTTATATATATTTAGTTTTTGACAGTCATTTCCACAAGATTTTGAGTTCCAAATTTTCATTCCATATGTTCCCTCCCCCCAAACCAAGATACCATGCATGCTCTTTACCCCTTCCCCTAATTTGCCCCCCCCCCTTATATCATACCCCTCTCTTCCCTTATCCTCATCTCCTCTATTTTCTTATAGGGCAATATACGTTTCTATATCCCATTATATGTATATGTTATTTCCCAGTTGCATATTAAAACAATTCATAACATGCATTTTTAAAACACTGAGTTTCAACTTCTCTCCCTTTCTCCTTCCCCACCCATCCCACTGAGAAGGCAAGCAATTCATATCCATGTGGAATTATGCAAGAAATTTCCATAAAACTCATGTTGTGAAAGACTAAACACATTTTTCTCCATCCTATCTTGCTCCCTCATTTGTCCTATTCTCTCTCTTTTCACCCTATCCTTCCTCAAAAGTACTTTCTTCTAATTACCCCATCCTCCCAGTTGCCCTCCCTTTTATAATCCCCCTAAACTGCACTTATCTCCTTCTCTCCTACTTTCATTTTCATTTTTTCCCCTGAAGTATTACACTCACTTTTGCTGGTTAGGTGACTATTGATTTTGTAGAAGCTCCTAGATCTCATGTTATCCTGATTGTTTTTCCACAATACCTGAATTGTTTCCTTCTGACTACTTACAATATTTTCTCCTTAACCTGGGAGCTCTGGAATTTGACTACAGTATTCCTAGGAGTTTTACTTTTAGGATCTCTTTCAGGAAGTGAGAGGTGGATTCTTTCATTTATTTATATAATATTTTTTATTATAATAATTTTAAAATAAATTTATTTTCATTTTTATTTTACTCACTGGTTCTAGAATATCACAGCAGTTTTCCTTGATAATTTCTTGAAAGATGATGTCTTGAATCTTTTTTTGATCATGGCTTTCAAGTAGTCCCATAATTTTATATTCCAGGTCAATTGTTTTCCCAATGAGATATTTCACACTGTCTGCTATTATTTTGTTCCTTTGGTTTTGTTTTATAATTTCTTGATTTTTTTCATAAAGTCACTAGCTTATACCTGCTACTTTTTAATCTTTAAGAAATTATTGTCTTTGGTAGGTTTTTGAACCTCCTTTCCCATCTGTTGAATTTTGCTTTATAGGGCATCCTTCTCCACATTGGCTTTTTGGATCTATGTTGTGGTTTGAGTTAGTCTGTTTTTTAAAGTGTTATTTTCTTCAGCATTTTTGGGTTTTCTTTAGCAAGCAGTTGACTCATTTTTCATGATTTTCTTTCATCACTCTCATTTCTCTCTCCAATTTTCTACTTCTCTTACTTGGTTTTCAAAATTCTTTTTGAGTTCTTCCATGGCCTGAGACCAATTCATATTTTTCTTGGAGGTTTTGGATCGAGGAGCTTTGACTTTGTTCCTTCGGTTTGCATGTTTTGGTCTTCCTTGTCACCAAAGTAAGATTCTATAGTCTGATTCTTTTTCTTTTTTTCTTTTTTCTTTTTTTTTTTTTTTTTGCTCATTTTCCCTGCCATTTCTTGACTTTTGAGCTCTTTGTCAAGGTAGTTCTCTGCTTCCAGTTCAGGTAGGGGGTTTACTGTCAGCCACTTGATCTTCCCCCCCATAATCTGTGGGCCTAGAGCTCCAGAAACAACGGCTGCAGCTGTCCCTGCTGCTGGTGTGGCTGTCACAGGCTCCTCTGCACCCTCCCCTTCTGCAGTCCTGGTGTGAGCAGACCACTCTGCTCTCTCACACTGTTCTCATAGGTTTTTTTACACTCACCTTCTGAGTTTTGAGGTCTTGATGTCTGGAAATCTCCACAGGTACAAGCGATTCAGTTCCCCTGAGGCCTGATCAGTTCTCATTTGTGCTGGCATGGTCCACACTGGACTGTGCTCTGCTTCCAGGTCGTGTGATAGACACTTTCTGGGGACCTTCTGGGTTCTCTTGGGCTGTAACTTTGCTTCATTCCATCATTCTGTCAGTTTTGCAACTCCAAAATTTCTTTAGAGTCATTTTTACAGGTATTTGACTGGGCTTGTGTGGAGCACTCTTGTACATGACTTGTTGAAGACCATCTTTGTCTGTTTCCAATATATAACCTATGCCTACTAGTTACTTGTGAAAAATATCATATTCCTTTAGTCTCATGACCACATCATAAGCAGATTTGATAAGTGGACAACATGATCATTGAAATTGTTTCTCAGAACATGATCTTGCTAACTGTAATTTATAAAAAGGAATTATTAGTAAAAGAAATCAAAGAATTAGAGATGATTTTATTCTTCAAAGTCAATAATACTCACTCCAGTTTACATAAAGTCCCACTGGAAGTATTTTCTAAGTATCATACACTTCCAGTACCAGGGTACATATTCACAAATCTTAAGTAACAACCTGTAATTCTCTCTTGCTCAGTTGGCAATTTCTCTACACTATTCTCTCAGTTGATCATGGTTTCAGCTTCCTGTTACTGCAAGGTAGAATGGTTTCTTCTTATAGGTATTATTGGCTCCACAACCCTTTGTGTTAGCCAGGGTAAGTTTGAGGATCCCCTTCCTGTTCCAAGTGGAGTTGTAGTGCCCTTGAAAAGGAATATGACTGTAACAACATGACCTTAAACTGCAGATTGTGTTTGCTTGACTAGGCAGTGTGGTGTCTAAGTTGTAATAGCTGTTGCCCTTATTACTGTATTTTTAAATAACTTTTAAAATTTACTATTTTAGTAATATATCTAATTTCTCTCATTTCCATCCCTTTGAAAAAAGGAAAAAGGAAACAAATTCCATGTAACAAATTCCCATGGTTAAACTAAGCAAATTCCCTCATTAGCTGTGTTAATATACCATATGATGGTCTCTGACTACCATCAAGAACTTCAAGTCTTTCTGAATCTGTTCAGATGTTTAGTTAAAATAAGTTAACTAAATATGAGGATGCCTTATGCCTGTCATGGGCCACTGTAATATAATGCAAATTATTTTAATCCTTTTAAGTTTCTAATAGTACCTTGCTTATTTAAATTTCCTATGATAATAAAATTTTAAGGCACTTAAAATGCATGTTCTCGTTTACCTCTCACATTGATATTGTTAGGTAGGTTATATTATAGGTATTTTTGTTCCAATTTTATAGATAAAGAAAGTGTAGTTCAAAGGGGTTATGACTTTGTCATAGCCACATATCGAATATGTGCTGAAAATGGCATTTGAACCCCACTATTCCTAATTCTTAGTCTGGTACATTTTCCTCTTATTCAGTTTGTTTCCTATAGCTACATATTCATGGGATGCTAGTAGAAAGTTTTCCTAGAGTACTTTTGCACTGAAAAGTTAAATCATATAGAAAACAAATCACACATTCTCTCATTCTGTCTCTCTCATTCTCTCTCTCTCTCTCTTTCTCTGTCTCTCTCTGTCTCTCTCTGTCTCTGTCTCTCTCTGTCTCTGTCTCTGTCTCTGTCTCTGTCTCTGTCTCTCTCTCTCTCTCTCTCTCTCTCTCTCTCTCTCTCTCTTTCTGTCTCCCCCCTCTCTGTTTGTACAGACATACACACACACTCACATGAATATATATTAATACATATACAATATATATACAATATACAATATACATCATGCATCATGCATCATGCAAAGGACTTTACAGTTGAACTGCATATTATATCATATATCTTTGCTCTAGGCCTGGGAACTGGTAGGTAATCACATTCAGGTCCCTGAAGCTCTCTTTTCCTGATTCCCCTCCCCCCTCACAGTCATAATAGGGGGTCTGGCTCTAAAGTCATTGAATGCCTTGATAGTTTTCACCCTAGGAGGTTGAGAGTGATCTTAAACTTGTCTCTCCAGCTCTCTGGAACTCAATTTCCTTTAGAGGCACATGAAATGCTCAGACTCTAAGGCCTCTGAAGGACTACTCACGTTTATTTCTTGCACCCTTCTGGCTGATAATACAATGGTCATTTGGCTCATTTGACCTCAGTTTCAGGAAGATACCTTGAAGGGGTGTTTGTAGTCTAAATGTCTTAAGGCCTTCTTACCTACAGGTCTGGGAAATTGTCCTTGATCACATACAGATCCCTGAAACTCCCTAGGACTCTGTTTCTCCTATGACCATAGTAGGGGTTCTGGTTCAAAAGCTTTTGAAATACTTGACATTTTTAATCCTTGGATCTTAGTAATGATCTTACACTGTGCTATCCAACTGTCTAGGACTCATTCCTTGTGAATCACATAAAGGGTTGGGACTCTAAGGCCTCTGAAGGACTTGTCATTTTTTGTCCTTGAACATTTTTAGTTGTTCATACAATGTTCATTAGACACTCTAGGCCTCAGTTTCAGGCAGAGTCCATAGACGGACCTCTAGTGAAAATACTTTTTATTTTCAATGCCCAAGTTCCACTTAATGACAGGTTTGCAGGGATTATCAATAGTAACTGTCGCTCTTTCTCTCCCAGCTTGCTTTACTGGTATTTTTTTTTTTATTTTGCTCATTAAAGGGGCCATTCCCTGATTATTTCTTTAAGACACCTATTTACTGAATGAGCATCGCCTCACTCTAAGTGAGTACCTGAAGAGACCTTAGAAAAAAAAGGTCAAGGTCTCCATTGCATCCTGTGCCATCTCCAGTCATCTTGATGAATATCTGGTCACTGGATCTAGATGACTCAGGAGGAGAAAGTGAGGCTGGTGACCTTGCATAGCTCTCCCTCTCTCAAAATAAAGTCCTGTGCAAGTCATGTCATCGTTGCTCTGATGTCATGGTTTTCTTCAAAAACAAAGGATGAATGCAACAATATCATATGTCTTTATTGAATTCCATCACCATGTGTTATGCATTTCAATTCTTAAATTTTTTCAGCTAGAAATTTACAAAGAGCAAGCAAAAGCAATTGACTGGGTTGTTGAAACACCCCAGGGAGACATGTCCCCTACAGAAAGTATGTGATTTATGTATCTTCAAAATGAAAATCTTTCTGGATTGGGAATATGAACTCCATTCATCAGTGCTTCTCATTAAAATAGCAATAATATGAGTTAGGACCAAGTTTTTGAGGTATTCAGGCACATCTATTTTAAAAAAAGGTTTCTTAAAATTGAGAACAAATGAATTTTCTAGATATTTCAGGTAGTTGATAATTTCAAATAGAATGACATTCATTTCTCTGCTTATAATCAGTCATCTGAACTATTCCATTAACATTGGGGACAATTCAAAACTATTTCTTCTGAATTCTCTACTACATGGAGTTTGTGCTGCCTATAATGTTGCCTAGACATTTGCTGCTCTTTCCTGCCTAGATTTACAGAGAAATAGGACAAATAAATTCTGGCTCCCTGGGTAACACTTTCCAGCTCCTAATTCTGGTTGCGTTCTTTTGGGAAATGACCTGACTGATTCTACAGTCATATTAATAGAGGCATGTCAGAAAGATGTAATCAGCTCTATAGTCTCCCTACAGCAATATTAATACTTGAATGAAAGCAGAAAAAAATATTAATATAAGGAAAAATTGAATTAAATATTGAGATGAAGTGAATGAGATATGTACCCAACTCAGAAATACTTGTCATATTAGAAACACTGGTACCATTAAAGAAACATTTTAAGTAGTTCATAAATTTTAGGGTTTTTTAGAATGAAAAAAATTTCCTTCAGTACTTTAAAGGTCAACAGTTATAGATCTGAACTTCTTTCCTATCTTAGAAAATCATCAAGACCTGCTGTCACCACAAAAAAAAAAAAAAAATCTGCTGGTGGTTCCTTTACTATTTAAATTTATTTAAATGTTGATATTCCCTTTTGAAAAGAGGTCTAAGGCATTCCACTTTGGACCTAGTTAATTACACACACACACACACACACACACACACACACACAATTACTGAAGGATAAGCTTTCTTGATGTTCAATTGCAATTGAATAGAAGGAGAATGGGTTAAATTCCCTTTGAAAAAATGTGCAACATTATTTATGACTCCAAATTTCTCCCTAAAACAAAGGCCTGTATTTTAAATAATACTTTTACGTGATTTTGTACAACTACCAGGTGTGGTATGCTATACCTTGTAAAGAATTAGAACTGACAGGGGCGGAGCCAAGATGGCAAACTAGAAAGACACACTTATGCAGCGTCTTCCCCCGCAGCCCATAAAATACCTGTAGAGAGGGACTCTCAACAAATTTTGCAGCAGCAGAAGTGGAGAACAACAGAGTGGAGGAGATTTCTAGCCCACGGTGACCTGAAAGGTCCACAGAAACGTCGGGTGTGCCAGATGTGGAGCTGAGCATGGAGCCAAGCCCAGCCTTGGTCCCACGGAGGCACATGAGACACTGGGAGGAGGACATCTTTGGGGCAGAATCTCTAGTCACAGCAGCAGGTCCTCAGATCCTTTGGTCCACAGGTCAGTGACGGGGCTTTATCAGCTGGCCAGGAAGGGTGAAAGGCCTTGCCATAGCCCCAGCCTGAGGCAGAAGCCACAGAGTCTGCACAGGAGCCCATACAGACCCTTTTTTGCTGGAGTGTAAAAACCCCTGGTGCCACCAAAGAGTTGAGTCTTACCAAAGCCCTGGGTGGAGGTCCTTGGCGAGGTGGTCTTTGTCTCACACTGAATGGTGGCCTTGTCCATTCAGCTTATCTGAAAATCAGCCCCAGTGCTGACTTGATGGAACTGGAGGCCAGGTGGGTGTGGAAACGCAACTGCTAAAATTCTGGGCATAAAAATCCTTCTCTGCGTCCAGACCAGTACACGCTTGATTGCGCCGCCTTAGAAGAACTGAGATCTCACAGATTCCCAGAGTATACCCTACTCTGCACAAAGGACCCAAAAGTCAAGTAACTGGTTGGGAAAATGCCCAAAAAAGGAAAAAAAAATAAGACCATAGAAGGTTACTTTCTTGGTGAACAGATATCTCCTCCCATTCTTTCACATGAGGAAGAACAATGCTTACCATCAGAGAAAGACATGGAAGTCAAGGCTTCTGTATCCCAAACATCCAACATAAATATTCAATGGGCTCAGGCCATGGAAGAGCTCAAAAAGGATTTTGAAAATCAAGTTAGAGAGGTGGAGGAAAAACTGGGAAGAGAAATGAGAGAGATGCAAGAAAAGCATGAAAAGTGGGTCAACACCTTGCTAAAGGAGACCCAAAAAATGCTGAAGAAAATAACACCTTGAAAAATAGGCTAACTCAATTGGCAAAACAGGTTCAAAAAGCCAATGAGGAAAAGAATACTTTCAAAAGCAGAATTAGCCAAATGGAAAAGGAGGTTCAAAAGTTCACTGAAGAAAATACTTCTTTCAAAATTGGAATGGAACAGATGGAGGCTAATAACTTTATGAGAAACCAAGAAATCACAAAACAAAACCAAAAGAAGGAAAAAATGGAAGAGAATGTGAAATATCCCATTGGAAAAACAACTGACCTGGAAAATAGATCCAGGAGAGACAATTTAAAAATTAAGGGACTACCTGAAAACCTTGATCAGAAAAAGAGCCTAGACATCTTCTTTCATGAAATTATCAAGGAAAACTTCCCTCATATTCTAGAACCAGAAGGCAAAATAATTATTAAAAGAATCCACCAATCACCAACTGAAAGAGATCCAAAAAGAGAAACTCCTAGGAACACTGTGGCTAAATTCCAGAGTTCTCTGGTTAAGGAGAAAATATTGCAAGCTGCTAGAAAGAAACAATTCAAGTATTGCGGAAATACAATCAGGATAACACAAGATGTAGCAGCTTCTACATTAAGGGATCGAAGGGCGTGGAAGATGATATTCCAGAAGTCAAAGCAACTAGGACTAAAACCAAGAATCACCTACCCAGCAAAACTGAGTATAATACTTCAGGGGGAAAAATGGTCTTTCAGTGAAATAGAGGACTTTCAAGCATTCTTCATGAAAAGACCAGAGCTGAAAAGAAAATTTGACTTTCAAGCACAAGAATGAACAGAAGCATGAAAAGGTAAACATCAAAGAGAAGTCATAAGGCACACAAAAGTTGAACTGTTTACATTCCTACACGGAAAGACAATATTTGCAACTCTTGAAACTTTTCAGTATCTGGGTAGTTGGTGGGATTACACACACACACACACACACACACACACACACACACACACACAGAGCACAGAGTGAATTGAATAGGATAGGGTCATACCTTTAAAAAATGGAATTAAGCAGTGATAGAGAAATATATTTGGAAGGGAAAGGGAGTAATGGAATGGGGTAAATTATCTCTCATAAAAGAGGCAAGCAAAAGACTTTTCAGTGGAGAGAAAAAGAGGGGAGGTGAGAGAAAAACATGAAGCTTACTCTCATCACATTCGACTAAAGGAAGGAATAAAATGCACATTCATTCTGGTATGAAAACCTGGCTTACAATACAGGAAAGTGGGGGAAAGGTGGATTAGCAGGGTGGGGGTGATGACGGAAGGGAGGGCAGTCAGAGGAGGGAGCAATTTGAAGTGAACACTCTTGGGGTGAGGGCAGGATCAAAAGAGAGAATAGAAGCAATGGGGGTGGCAGGATAGGATGGAGGGAAATACAGTTAGTCTTACACAACAGGACTATTATGGAAGTCATTTGCAAACGTATACAGATATGGCCTATATTGAATTGCTTGCCTTCCCAAAGGTAATGGGTGTGGAGGGAGGGATGAAGAGAAGTTGGAGCTCAAAGTTTTAGGAACAATTGTCGAGTGCTGTTCTTGCTACTAGGAAATAAGAAATACAGGCAATGGGGTATAGAAAGTTATCTGGCCCTACAGGACAAAAGAGAAGATGGGGACAAGGGAAGGGAGGGATGTTAGAAGAGAGGGCAGATTGGTGATAGGGGCAATTAGAATGCTTAGCATTTTGGGGTGGGAGGAGGGGACAAATGGGGAGAAAATGTGGAACCCAAAATTTTGTGAAAATGAATGTTAAAAATCAAATAAATCAATTTAAAAAAAAAATGATACCTAGGGTAAAAAAAATAATTAAAACTGAACATCACCATAAAGCAAAGGAGATACAAAAGCAGTTATCATGAACCTCTAACACATTACCAAGCAAGAACTATGCAAGTAAAGCTAACATGTAAATGATATCATCAGAGAAACATGTGACCAAAGAAAAGTAACCCAATCATGTGATGAGAATGAAGGATAACTGACGCATAGCTGAAAAAATTTCATTAGTACTGATGGACTGTCAAGAGAAAAAGAGGTTGTTGTTTACCCCTTTGTCTTCACCACCAAGCAGCAAATTTAGCTAACCTCTATGGCAGGTTCATGTACATGAAGGATAAGGGATGTACAAAATGAGAAGGCAAGAGTGGATCAAATGTATGGTTAAAATAGATTTTTGTCCCATGGTATTCCAGACATTGTAATTTTCTAGCAATACTAAGTTGCCCAGGAATGTTCTTTCAGATAGGAGTACCAAGGCCATTATTATATTAAAATAAAGAGGAATAGACTACAAAGCAAAAAGGTATTTGAATTTAAGGTAGCTGTTTTTAGGGTTATTAGATTCTCATCTAAAGGATTTTACAAAATGTATTTCTTAAGTTATAACTGAAATAAATGAGGTCTTTGAAACAGAAGATTCAGTTGCTAATATTTTGCGTTTATTACATTTCTTAAGTAGCTATTCCCAAAGACAACATTTAGGTATTACATCTCTAGCACTTGGAAGAAAATATTGACAAAACTCAAGGAAAATTTTTAACTGCCTTGGGACATATTTCTCTGACATGAATGCCAAGTAAATTCAATTTAAAATTTACATAATTTGGTTCTTGCATTTACATTATGAAGAATAAAATCATCTATTTAACTTACCTAGATTTGTAGAATTAATATAGCATTACTCTCATCTTCACTAGTTTCATGCTTTCTTTATGAAAAACATGAATTACTCATTTCTTCTTTCCTTACACTTAAATCAACTGGGATAACTCTTGATTTTGTTGAGGATTTATCAAAACAGAAATGTACAGAAATCACACAGAAGAAGGTGTAGAGAGGGTGAAATTTGTCCAAGTAGAGGGACTGCCTATATTGATGATATTGTAGACTTAACTGACTAATCAAAGTTATGAGAATCTGAATTCAGAGAAGTTGACTAAGATCTTTTCGTTTAGAATTTTCTTGCATATAGTTTGCTTTACGTTGTTTAAAACAGTACCTTTTACAGATAGCAATAAATTTTTATAATTCGGGAATTATGGAAGTGACCAAATCTTTTTTAACTATTGATAAGATGATTAGATGAATTTTGCACTATCCTCTTCTGCATCTCTGGATAAAACTACACTGTCAAATACATTTCACACAATGCAGTTCCATTGTTAAAAAAAGTTGATGTCATTGATCTAAAAAGGATTTTGGAAGGAATTTAGAAACTAGTTTATATTTTGGGTCTCACAATTTAATCTTGGAAGAGGTAGTAAAGATTCTATTACAACCCACTCATTTAACGAAGGTAATCCTTGAGAAAGAGATTTTTATATAACACAGAGAGGTTCCAGGGATGATTTTGTTTTTACTCTTCTACCTTGTAACCACCACACATTAGCCCTCAGAAAACTTATTCAAAATGCTTCCTAAGATCCTAAGTCTAAATCTCCACTTTCAAGCTCAATGTCTGCAGTATTGCAATTTTTCTCTTTAAAAACAGAAAATGAATTAATCATGGCATGAGTAATCATAATTCCAAAAGATGTATGCAAATTTTCATATTCACATTTTGGATAGAATCTTCTGTTAAAGGGTCCCCTAATGTATCTCCTTTTTTGCCTCTCTGTTCCCTGAAAAGGAGGTGGGGGTGAGAAATGGAGAGTCCTTTCCTTTTTTTCTCTATCTCTATCTTTGTGTGTGTCTTTCTCTTGCTTTCTTTCTGTGCCTATTTATCTCTGTCTATATAACCATTAGTATCATTGGTGGAAATGGGGATATAAAAAAAGAAAAGAAGGGAGCAGTACCTATTCTTAAGGAGCCTACATAAGGAGAAAACAGTGTGTGTGTCTGTGTATACGTGTGTGTGTGTGTGTGTACACATACATATATATTGACAATCATGTCAGATGTTTTGAACCCTCAGTAAGGGACAAAACCTGAATTAATCAATCACACTGCTTTGCTCTGCTCTAAAAATGCCCTTTCCTCTGTTAGCAACTTCAAAAATCTGTTTGTGACAGGATGAATGCTACCAGAGTGGTGAGACTTCTCTTATCTTAGTATCACAGAAGCATATGCTATATGGGGGAAACTTGGATACCCTGGGAGCATAATTTCAAACTGACACAACTTTGTCAATTGTCTTGTCAATTTATATTTACAACTTATTCAACTAAGAAAATTCTTTTCTTATCGTATAGTTAAATATATATGGACAGCCCAGAAGCTCAATGGGAAGGATCTGTTACATGGGGCTGGGGAAGTGCAGAGTGCACAAGCTTCACCAGCACAGACCACACCATAGTAAAGTTGACCAGGAAGATCTGGGGTGGACAGAAGCAGAAGCAAAAGTGCAGATTCTCAAAAATATCAGATCAGGATAGGAGTCCAGCAGAACTGAATTGGCAAGGAGTTCAAGATTCCTGGTAACAGCAGCAGCCACTCCCTAGACTATCAGCCCACAGATGAAATGTATGAAAGTCAATTACTTGGGCTTCCAGGAGCCAAGATGGCAGAGTAAACAATAAGTGTTCTCACCCTCCCCTTGTTGGCGTTAAGAAACACAGATAATATTCCTCCAGAAAAAATACTGGAATAATGGGATAAGCCAAAGGAGTAACAGTCTCTCAGTTGGAAAGGCTAGGGAGATTGTGAAAGTGAACTCACTTGTCATAGCTGAAGGGTGCCAGTGCAGGATATGAGCTATCCAGATAGCCCCACGTCGGTGAACCAGGAGGAGTTTCTGAGCCCTAGGGGCATGGAACCTGTAAGTGCCAACACCAGGACCTCAGACCTGGCTTAGCACAGCCAGAGAAATTGGGTAGACACCAGCACAAAAGGGAGTTCAACAGCTGCTGAAACTGCTTGTGCTCTAGCTCAAAGGAAGAGGAGAACTCTTATGGCCAAACCAGACCTCTCTCAAACTTCACTCAGTGAGTTTCAGGGTAACTTCAGGGAAATTCAAAACAACTTCACCTTGCCTCCACCCTGGCATATAACACCCATCTCAGCATCAGGTAAACTGCAGCATTACATATGTTTTAGTTGAAAGAACCAGAAGCCACAATGCACAAAGCCAATATACCAGGACCCAAGCTTCAAGCATAAGAAACATGGGAGAGAGCCCCCTGTACCCCAGAAGCAGAGATCCATTTCAAAAGCCAGGGAAATGGCAATCACCATGAACAAGAAGAAAAAGGGAAAAGTAAAGATCATAGAATCTAACTATGTGGACAAAGACCAAAACAAAAATTTAGAAATGGACAGCACTGAGACTATATTCACATCTGAAACCTTGAAAGAGAGTATAACTGGTCTCAGGTCCAAAGACCATTCTTGGAAGAGTTCAAAAAGGTCTTTGAAAGTCAAATTAGAGAAGTAGAAGAAAAATTGACCAATGGCTTTAAAAATACAATTGATAAAATGGAAAAAAAAAAACTGAAGAGGACAGCTTTTTAAAAAGGAAAATTGAACAAGTGGATAAGGAGGTACAAAACCTAAATGGAGAAAATAACTACTTTCAAGGAACAATTGGACAAATGGAAAATGAGATGCAAATGCTAACTAAAGAAAATATTTTATTATTATTAGAATTGGGCAAGTAGAAGGCAAAGACCGTATTAAACATCAAAAATCAGTCAAACAAAATCTAGAGAATGACAAAAAACCCAAAGAGAAACATAAAAATATCTCATTGGAAAAACAACTGACCTGGAAAATAGATCTAGGAGAGATAATCTAAGCATTATTGGTCTACTGCAAAGCCACGATGAAAAAAAAGAATCTAGACAATATCTTCCAAGAAATCATCAAGGAAAACTGCCCTGAGGTCCTAGATGCAGATGGCAAAAAAGTCGTCAAAAGAATCCACCAGTCTCCTGCTGAAAGAGCCAAAAGTGAAAATGTCAAGGAGTGTTGCTGCCAAATTCTAGAACTATCAAGTTAAGGAGAAAATATTGTGAGCAGCAAGAAGGAAATAATGAAAATACTGAGAAATTCCATTCAGGATCACACAGGACTTGCAGTTTCTATATATAAAGATCAGAGACATTGGGATATATTTTGTAATGCAAAGGAGCTTGGACTATAGCCAAGGATCAACTTACCCAGCAAAATTGAGCATAGTATTTCAGGCAAGGAGATGGAAATTCACTGAAATAAGGTTTTCCATGCCTTCATGTTGAAAAGGCCAGAGTTGATAGAAAATTTGATCTTCAAATACAAGACTCAAGAGAGGCATCAAAAGGTAAACTGGGGGTGGGGGAACTTGTTGTTTCATATGGGCAAACTGTTTACATCCCTATAGGGGAGGATGATACTACTCTTGATAACTATAGCTTCATTATGACATTTAGAAGGGATATACATAGAGGGAGTAGGTAAAAATTAACTGATGTGTTGATAAAAAATGTGATTAAATGGTGCAAAAGGATTATAAAGGGAGAAGAGAAAATGAGGAAACACAAAAAGATAGAGTGTATCACAGGAAGAGGCACAAAAACATACTATAATAGAGGGAAAGAGGGGAGGGATATGAGCATTGTTTGAGGTTTACTCTCATCTGATATGGTTCAAGGAGGTAACAACATATTCAGTTCATTATAGAAATCTAACTTGCCCTATAAACAGTAGGAGGGGAAAGGGGAAAGAAAAAAGAGGGGAGGTTAAAGTGGAGGGAAGAAATCATAAGGGTAAAGGGGAACAAATGGGATTGGGGCTGATAGAAGGGAGGGAAGACTGAGGGAGTCAGTGGTAAAAAATAAAACTATTGTGGAGGAGATAGGAGAATGGAGAACTTAAAACTAAAACTGAAGGAAATAGAATGGAAAGAAAGACACAGATAGAAATCATAACTATGAATGTGAATGGGATGAATTCTTCCACAAAATGGAGATAGATAACAGAATGGATTAAAAACCATAATCTAACAATATGTTGTTTACAAGAAACACATTTGAAACAGGGGGATACACACAGAGTAAAGGTAAAAGGTTGAAGCAGAATATATTATGCTTCAGCTGATGTAAAATAGCAGGAGTAGAAATCCTAATCTACAACAAAGGAAAAGGAGAAATAGATCTAATCAAAAGAGATAAGCACTGAAACTATATACTGCTGAAAGGCACTATAGACAATGAAGCAAGATCATTACTAAACATATGCACGCCAAGTGGTGTAGCATCCAGATTCTTAGAGGAGAAGTTAAGGGAGTTACTGGAAGAAACAGACAGCAATACTATACTAGTGGGTGACCTCAACCTCCCCCTCTCTGAACGTGATAAATCGAACTTCAAAATTAACAAAAAAGAAGTTAAAGAGATGAATTAACCTCTGGATAAGGTAGATTTTATAGATTTCTGGAGAAAATTGAATGGCAATAGAAGAGAATATTTCTTTTTCTCAGTAGTACTTGGCACATAAACCAAAACTGACAATATACTAGGACATGGAAACTTCACAATCCAGTGGAGAAAGGCATAGATAATCCATGCATTCTTTGCAGATCACAATGCAGTAAAAATTATATGTAATAAAAGGCCATGGAATAATAGACCAAAGATTCATTGGAAACTAAATATTCTAATGCTAAAGAATGTGTGGGTTAAACAAGAAATCATAGAAACAATCAATAACTTCAATCAAGAAAATAACAATAATGAGACAACCTACCAAAACTTATGGGAAGCTGCAAAAGCAGTTCTTAGGGAAAGTTTTATATCATTAAATGCCTGCATGAGTAAATTAGAGAAAGAAGATATCAATGAATTGGGCATGTAGGTAAAAGTTACAAAAAAGAACAAATTGAAAAGTATCAAGTAAATATCAAATTAGAAATACTGACAACCAAAGAAGAGATTAATAAAATTGAAACTAAGCAAACAATTGAATTAATAAATACAACTAAGAGTTGGTTTTATGAGAAAACAATAAAATTGATAAACGTTTGGTCAATTTTCATTTAAAAAAAGAATGAAGAAATCTAAATTGCCAACAAGAAAAATGGAAAGTGTGAACTCACCTTCAATGAGGAGGAAAATAAATCAATAATTAGAAACAATAATTAGTTGCTACCCAACTGAATATCCATACATTTGACAATTGAAGTGAAATGGATAAATATTTTTAAAACATATAAATAAAGCATATTAACAGGAGAGGAAATTAAAGTCTTAAATAAACATATGTGAGGGAAAAAAATTAACAAACCATCAATGGACTCCCTAGGAAACAATCTCCAGAGCCAGATAGACTTACAAATGAATTTTATCAAACATTTAAAGAACAACTAATTCTAATACTATATAGAGTATTTGGGAAAATTTGTGAAGGAGTCCTACCAAATCCTTTCTGTGACACAGATATGGTTCTGATACCTAAATTGGGAAGAGCCAAAACAGAGAAAGAGAAGTACAGATCAATGAATACAGATGAAAAAATTTTAAACAAAATATTATCAAAAAGATTACTGCACCTTATCACGAGAATGATACATTATGATCAGGTGGTATTTATACTAAGAGTGCATTGCTGGTTCAACTTTGGGAAAACTATCAGCATTATTGATCATATCAAAAATAAAACTAAAAAGCCATATGATTATCTGATTAGATAAAGAAAAGGCTTTTGACAAAATACTACAACCGTTCTTATGCGCTGGAGAGCATAAGAATAAATGGAGCCTCCCTTAAAATAAGTAGTATCTATCTAAACTCATCAGCAGGCATTATATATAATGGGGGCAAGCTAGATTCATTTCAAATAAGATCAGAGATGAAACAAGGATGCCCATTATCACCATTGTTATGTAATATGGTAGTGGAAATGTTAGCTTTAGCAATAAAAGAAGAAAAAAATTGAAGAAATTAGAATACGCAAAGAAGAAACTAAGTTATTACTCTTTGCAGATGACATGATGATATATTTAGAGAATCCTAGAGAATTAATTAAAACAAACTGCTTGAAATACAACTTTGGCAAAGTTGCAGATTACAAAATAAACCCATATAAATCACCTTCATTTCTGTATATTATTAACAAAGTACAGTAGGAAGAGATAGAAAGTGAAATCCCATTGAAAGCTATGGTAGATATTCTAAAATACCTGGGCATCTGCCTGCCAAAATAAACTCAGGGATTATATGAATTCAGTTACAAAACACTTTTGACACAGAGGCCTAAGTATTGGGAAAAACACAAGTTGCTTGAGAGTAGGCTGTGATAATACAATAAAAATGACAATTCTATCTAAATTAATTTACTTATTCAGTGCTTTACCCATCAAACTACCACAAAATTATTTTCTAGAGCTAGAGGAAATCATATCAAAATTCATCTAGAACAAAAAATGGTCCCAAATATTAAGGTAATTAATGGAAAGAAAGGAAAGGGAAGGTGGTCTAGCCTTATGAGATGTCAAGTTGTATTATATAGCAGCAATCCTCAAAAACAATTAGTACTGGCTAAGAAATAGAAGGGTAGACCAGTGGAACATGTTGGGTACCCAAGACACAGTAGTCAATGAATATAGCACTCTACTTTTTGAAAACCCAAAGACCCCAGCTTCTGGAATAAAAACTCACTGTTTGAAAAAACTACTGGGATAACTGGATTACAGTGTGTCTGAAACTGGGCATAAATCAATGCCTGGCACTATAAATTAGAATAAAGGTCAAATGGCTACATAATCTAGGTATAAACACTGATCAAATGAAAAAGTTAAGGGAGCAAGGGATAATGTATGTGTAAGAGTTATGGAGAATGGAGAAATTTATGACCAAATAAGAGATAGAGAACAGAATGAAGTACAAAATGGATAATTTTGATTACATTAAACTGTAAAGTTTTAACACTAACAAATCCAATGTAACCAAGATTAGGAGGGAAGTAGAAAACTGGGAAAGAATTTTTGCAACTAGTGTCTGTGAGAAAGGCCTCATTTCTAAACTATATAGAGAACTGAGTCAAATTTACAAAAAATCCAAGTCATTCCCCAATTGATAAATGGCCAAAGGATATGAACAGGTAGTTTTCAGATGAAGAAATTAAAGCTATGTATAGTCATTTTAAAAATGCTCTAAATCATTATTGATTAGAGAGATGCAAATCAAAACAACCCTGAGGTGCCACATCACACCTATCAGATTGGCTAACATCACAAATTGGGAAGATGACAAATGTTGGAGAAAATGTGGGAGAGT
Organism: Notamacropus eugenii; assembly: GCF_028372415.1. Classification (NCBI taxonomy): domain Eukaryota; kingdom Metazoa; phylum Chordata; class Mammalia; order Diprotodontia; family Macropodidae; genus Notamacropus; species Notamacropus eugenii. Next base: position 250,184,047 of record NC_092876.1, read on the forward strand.
TGGAACATTAATTCATTGTTGTTGGAGCTGTGAGCTGATACAATCATTCTAGAGGGCAATTTAGGACTATGCCCAAGGGGCTACAAAAAAGTGCATACCTTTTGACCCAGCAGTTTCACTACTGGGGTGATATTGTTGTATTGTTTGGATTGTAACACAAAGAGATCACAAAAATGAGACAAGTTCTCACATTTACAAAATTGCTTATAGCAGCACTTTTTGCCCTGGCCAAGAACTGGAAATCAAAGGAAGTCCCATCAATTGGGGAGCGACTGAACAAATTGTGGTATACGAATGCAATGGAATATTATTGTCCTATAAGAAATAATAGTCATACTTCAAATAAGCCTGGAAAGACTTAATTGAACTGATGCTGAGTGAAATGAGCAGAACCAAGAGAACATTATACACAGTAATGGCCACATTGTGTGAGGACTGTCTTTGGTAGACTAAGCTCTTCACGGCAATGGATGGATGTAAAATATTTTCAAAGGATTCTTGAGATAAAATGCCATCCACATCTAGAGAAAGAACATTGGGATCGGAATGCAGAATGAAACAGATTATGTTCTCATGTTGTGTTTTGTTTTGGTTTGATTTTTCTCAGATTTCTTTCTTTTGTTTAAGTTCTTCTATGCAACATGACTAATGTGAAAATATGTTTAATAAGAATATATTTATAGACCCCATGTAAGATTGAAAGCTCTCTCGAGGCAGGAAGGGAGTGGAGGGGGAGAAATTTTAAGATGTATGGAAGTGACTGTTGAAAACTGAAAACCAATAATTTAATTTTTTTAAAAAAAGAAAAAAAATGGGTGATACAGGACAGATTCAACTATCTTGAGGCAATCAATGACAGTTTCCCAAGGGAAATGATTGTGCCTGTAACTCCCTCAGTGCCTTGCTTAGTACTTTGTATATAGTAATTGTTTAATAAATGTTTCTTGAATAAATGAAAAAAACAAAACTGAACAAAAGAATAAATATAAAGAAACTGAATAAAAAGTAGTTAAATGAAGGTAATTTTAGAAGGTGTACTTAAAAGTGGTTCAGAGGGTCAGGAAAGGATCTGTGGAACATCATAATTGAGCTGCATATTAGAGGAAGATAGAAATTCTTTAAGGTAGATGTGAAAAGGTCGTACATTCCCAGCACAGTTGGAGGATGGAGGTTTGTGTGTGAGAATTTGAGAAAAGAACAGTTTGTCTGAACTTCAGAGTGTGGAAGGGGAAACAATATACAATTACGATAAATAGATTGAAGCTAGATTGTAAATAACTTTAAATGCTTAATAGATTAATTTATATTTCTTCACAGAGGCATTGAGAAACACAGGAGTTCATTAAATTGAGTGACATGCTAACTTCTGAATTTAAAGAAATCATTTTTATCATCAATAAAGAAAACATGCTTAAGATACAACTGCAATAGAGTAGGGACAAGTAGATGAGGTATCAAATTAAGGTGCTAGCTACTGTCTAAAAAGAAGGGGTCAGATGGGAGAGATTTAGTGGAAGTGGAAATAGCAAGATTTGGCAACTGATTGGGTATCTGGCATGAGAAAGAATGGAGTCTCAGACAATACACACTTATGAAGCATCGATTGTGTGCTAGGGATAGTGCTGTCGATATAAATGAGGGAGAGAGAGAGAGAGACAGAGAGAGAGAGAGAGAGAGAGAGAGAGAGAGAGAGAGAGAGAGAGAGAGAGAGAGAGAGAGAGTCCTTTCTCTGAAGGGATTTACAATCTAATGAGGTAAGAATAATACCCAGGGTTATTGTGAGGATAAAATGAAATAATGTTTGTAAAAATGCCATGAAAACCTTAAGGTATAATACACAGTACTTCTGATCATGATTATTAGAAGTATTATGCAATGCAATTATATAAGCAATATTAAATAATTATGGATGATGTAATTATAAATATTGATAATAGTATTATATAAACTAGCAATAATTATTGTATTATTACATATGTAATCAAATATTATATTAGTTTTCCACAAGAAATGATTACAGAGATTGATTCAGGCAAGGAAGTAACTAAGCTGATTCACTTCAGTAATGTTTACCTCTTTGCAACTCCATTTGGGTTTTCTTGGCAGAGATATTGGTGTGGCTTACTATTTTCTTTTACAGCTCATTTTACAGATTAGGAAATTGAGGCAAACAGTTAAACTAGCAAGTGTCTGAAGCTGGAATTAAACTCAGGTCTTCCTGTTTCCACCTCTGATACTTTATCCACTGTGCCAGCTAGCTGCTGATTCAGAAAAATCTGAAGTTAATTTCATGAACTGATGCCAAATGAAGTTAATAGAACCAGAAAACTAATTTACATAATACCTTAAAAACTATAAAGGAAAACAAATTTGAAAGATTCAATAATTATGCTAAATGTAATTTGCAGTCACAAATCCAGGAGACTAATGAGTATATATACTTCTAACCTGGCAAAGAGAAAAATAGGCTATATTTGCAAAACAAGAATATATTTTCAGATAAGAACAAGGTATGGATTTATTTTGCTTGGCAAAGCTTTTCATAAGTGTTGTAAAGGGAGTAAGAATTATAGGAAATAGAGTTAAGAATAGTGATACTTCCTCAAATAAAAATAAGACATGACTGTGATTTAAACATTTAAAAATACAGAGAGAGACAGACGGAGAAGAGAGCAGAAAATTCAGATGAAGACTAAGACAAACAAGAGAGTTTTGGAAGTGTCAATAGACATATATGTGTTTGTGTGTATTAATATACATGCATAATAATTAATATAGCAACACAAAAATGGATAATATACACATATAAAATAAGATATGTACAACAGAAATTCATAGTTTTTAATTAGTCTTCTTTCATGTAAATTTTTCATATAAGGAAACTTTAATATTTGCTGGTGTTTGTGAAATTGACAATGATAAATAGTAACTGTAAAATAATTTCTGCCCTTCTTTGATAATTTTACTTAATTCTTTGTTTTTCTATTTTTCCATTATTATTTCCAGGAGTTTTAGATAGTAGGTTATCTGCAAATCCTTTTCCTTTAGAGCCACCAATATTATTACACCGTTTCCCCTGGACCTTCCTACCTGTTCTCATTATCACTGTAAGAAATCTGTTGCCTTCAGAGTGATGGTGATCATTTGAGAGAGTTGCTGAGCTACTCTCAGTGGACCTTTTCTTCTCCACTTTGGCCATTCCCAAACTTCCAGATTTTATCATTGTTTAAGCAACTCTCTTCATTGATTAGATTGGATCTTAAGCAATACTCATAAAGTAGTAGAAGGATTGTACTTCAAAATCTTGTTGGAAGGAATGCTGGAAAGTCTTTTCCATTGGATCTCTTCTTCACCTTTTAGTTTTTTAAATCCCTCTTATGGCTGATTACTTTCTCCTGTACTACGTCAACCAATTGCAGTCAGCTACAGGGTTCTCATCTCTCCCTCTTCTACTTTCTTGTCCCTGAAGACTTCAAATTCATCCACAGAATTGCCTTTCCTTCTTGCCAGGAGTAAGGGTTCTTTTGCTTCATTGGTCTCAATTCACAGAGTGGTTCCTCACTGGTCACTTTCATGAGATTAATTCCAGAGACCTGATGCCTGAAACTGCAAATCTGAGCCTCTAGGTCCTTGCCTATACCTGAACTCAGAGAGTGGAGAGGGAAGAGAGAAGACAACAAGAGTACTATGGGACAATTGAACCTTTACCTGCTCTAGGAGCTATGACCTCCTGGGAAAATGAAGGGGATTTAAAGCCTTAAGTCTTGTCCCTAAATTTAGAGCAATAGCCATATGGGGACAGGTGCTTGACCTAGGTTAGTGTGAGCACTGTAGTAATGAGGGAGGTCAATATGATGACAGCACCAAAAATGGAAGAATAATGAGTTCATTTGTAGTTATTTTTTTCTCTCTTTCTTTTTTTTTGATAAAAATTACCTTGTGGTAAATTTTTCACTTACATTCCTATCATCATTGCTGAGTTTACTGGATTTGGGTGACTTTCTACTGGCATTATTTGATGTAATGAAAAGGAGAGATGCCTCTGCTAAACTTTTCATTCTTCCTTCTTCTCAGGATTTACTGACAGTTATTTCTCAATAAAATTCACATAATCCTCAAATTCCAGAATCCAACTTTACTCAAATAGGAAGCATTTCTGACAAATGCTCATTGAATTGTACTTGAAGACTGATAAGTTCCAGTTGTGGAAGCATCATCTCCCAAGGTAACTCTAAGTATATATTTAAGTACTATATATAAGTACTCAAATTGTTTTTTTCATGTTGAAACACATGAAAATTTTTATCTGCAATGGAGAGTAAAAACAGATATTGATCATGGAAAACTAGGAAGTAATATTTTTTAGAGATGATAAATCATTATATTACAAAGCACATAACTTGGATGCAACAACTTCCAGAAGTTGCAGAGGGAAGATTCTAAATTCTCAAATCTCTGTATTGTCATTTTGTCTAGCTCTTCTAAATGTTCAAATACTGACATTTGAGATCATAGTTCTTGTGCTTCCTCTTCCAGGTGTAACCTCCATCCCTTTTTATCTTACCTCTAGTTGACTCTCTTAGGTATGACTTATCATACTATCTAACAAATCATAAATGCTTAATAATAATAGCTAACATTTGTTAAGTGACTACTATGTTCCAGGCAATATTATGAACTCTTTATAAACATTATATCATTTGAGACTCCAAACAATCCTAGGAGAGAGACATTTATATTATCCTCATTTTACAGATGAAGAAATTGAGGCAAACAAAAGTTAATTTAATTGCCCCAGGTTGCACAACTTGTAAGTATCTGAGATCAAAGTTGAACTCAAATCTTCCTGACTCCTGAGCTATTCCCAGTGCTACAGAACAGTTGCATGTTGATTTGGTTTGGCTTGATTAGATTTTAAAAGACAAAATACAATCCTCTGCTAATTATGTGCTTTTCTCCCTATCTTGCACCCTACATGAGTATGAACTGTTTCAATTTCTCTTCTTTCCCTCTTCCTGCTAAAATTCCATATTTTCTTCTGCCCAGTTATATTCTTTCATGGCTTTCCTACAACTTCCTTAATCATCTTCCTGAGTGGCATCTTTTTAATTACTGCTTCTCACTTTGGACGAAAAATTTAATAAATTTCACAAATGCTTTAAATTACACAGAGCCACTTATTCATTTATTCAACACATTTTAGTTAAGCCTCTGGGTGTGTTAGAAACAGTTTGTACCTGCTTGAGACAGATTGTTAAATTTTTTAATGTGAGCATTTACACCTCACAAATCAGTCAGGGCTTGATTTATTATTTTGTTGATTGTCCACACTAGATGGAGAAAATGTTAATGCAGATTAAATTTAAAAGTGTGTCATATGCAATTTGTTTTCTGGAGAGTTGGTTGTTAAATATTTACCAGCACACCTAAGTTTAAGCGCCTCTTAGTTATAGTACCCCAAGGGAGGCACAGTGTGGAAGAACCAGAGATTTTCTGACATAACTTTGACTTTTGACACGCAAGCTGATTGACCCCAAGATATCTGATATAGTTTTCTGACCTGAGGGAATAAAAGGTGCCAACCTGTGAAGTCATGGCCTTTCAGACTTAGTAGGTATTCAAGACTGGATAAGTCATTGTACCTTGATGAATGATTGACCAGACATACACTTCCAGAGGAAGGCAAAGGAGGCCACCTCCAGAGAAGCTAAGTGATACTGTGTCTTTGTTTCATATGCCTCTTATGTTAGTAAAGTAATCCTCCTATATATTTGAAGTGATTTGCAAGTGGTTTATTAATTCCCACCATCCAACCCAAAATAAGGTGTAGTAGCTTTAGCACCATCCTTACAACACAGAGATAGAAATGACACATACATGGGCCCTGTTCTGTAAGAACTTACAATCTAATAAGATAAAAAAAGACATGGAAGGATAATGCAAATTAGAATATATAAGGCAAATATAAAGGAATTATATCAGAAGAGGGAGAATCACTTTTAGCTGAGAGAATCAGAGGAGACTATATGGAGGAAATATTAATGCCAGATGGATAAAATTTTAACAAGTGAAATGCTCAGGAGACATTCTAGCACAGGGAATGTGTTGGCACTGGTGAAGAGAAGGGAAATTATCTGGAGTCTTCAGGGGAAAATGAGTGCTTGGTCACTTTTGACAGAATCATAGATTACACAAGATAGGACAGTCTTTCAAAGTAGGTTGGCTACTTAATGTGGAACACCAATAACATGAAAGAGGGGAAAAAGAAAACTGAAAGTAGATGTATATTAAGAAGATAATATGATTAAATAGATTAGAAGTAATTAACATCTAGTTATAAGAATGAGACACGGTAAGGGGGGAACAGATGTGATAGATATTGAGGAAGCAAAATAGATAAGACTTATTAAGATACTTGAGGTAAGGGAGAAAATCTTCATATTACAAGTGACTGGGAGACCAGTGGGTGTTTCTCTGAGAAAAACAGGGAAGTCAAGAAAAATTCTAGTGTTAAAAAATTAACTTCAGTCTTTGACACACAAAGCTTGAGATTGCAATGGGACATTGAAGTGGAGTTGTCCTAAAAGCAGCCAGTAGGCAATTGAAAATTAGGTAAAAATTTGAGATTCAAGTGTCCTATTCAACATATTAAGTATCATAATTGCATCATTATTTTACCCTATGTATGAAAACAAATCAAGATAAGGACTATGAATTATCCAAATGTTTCCTACTTAGAGTGTAGTGACTGTAACATAATTTACTTTCAAAGTTTGTTACTATGATCTTCTGTTCAGTCCTGTCAGCTGATGATTTAACTGTGGGTTATCTTGAAGTAGGAAACTTCATTCAAATATGATTGACTGTTTAGGTTTGTCAATGTTGACTACTGAATTTATACCAGTTGAACTTACTCCCACAGTCCTCCATTCTGAACTCTGAATTATAATGGAATCCTTCAAACCGGATACTCCTTAATCTTACACTTCAGTTTTTACAGAATAAGCACATAAACTAGTCCTTTTATTCATGTTGTTGTTGTCATTTGTCCCAGTTTTATTTTGACCAAGCCATCTTATTTCATAAGCATAGACAGCTGTGAGGTGAGGGTATTCCAATATGCCAATGTAGATTGACAATTGTCCTGTATTGAGAACCTTAGAGAATTATTAAAATATATTATTTTCAGTGTTCAAGAGGTCTACCACACTGAATCATAATCATTTTTCCCATCCTAACAAGACTGTGAAATTTCTATTCATAGACATTCCACAGAAGTCTAAATAAATTTTATTATTTGAGAGGTAATTTTTTTTTACTATCCCTGTGCCTAATTAGCACTGTCCCTCCAAATGTAAAAATCTCCCAAGATAGACACACAAACATTTGGATAAACCATGCATTTGTTTATTAACAAGGTTCATTGCTGGCATTTTTAAAATATATCTAGCCCGTGCTCAATCATCATCTTTTTCTCAATCAGTGATTCTCAGTTAAATTATCAAAGAAAATCTCCTTAAGGTAGATTTTGATAAGGCTCTTAAGGTCCCTTGAAACTTTAAAATGATCTGATTCTGCAGCCCATATCAAAGGAGCTAACACATAGCACTTTTTTCTCAAAGACACATCTATTTTATTTTAATCCTTATGAAGATGTAACTTTTCTGCTTCTAAAATCATTTGTGAAACCACTGAATCTTTTCGAGTTTTCCATATTTCATCTTTTTTCCAGCCAAATCTGCTACATTATAGATAAGTATGGAAGAGATTGCTTTAGATCCGTAGAAAAATAAATATTTTGCTTATTTCTTATCTGTTCATCAACAGCAGACCTCAAATGATTTAAAACTCTAAGTTCCAAATGATTGTCTCTTGACTATTTTTATTCCATTTTTTTTAAATTTATGTAACATGACTCATTTTCAACTTATTACCCTGCTTATTTGAGTGCAGAAACAATCAGACAGGTGATCAAGATAAGTTAATGTGTCACTATAGACCACTGGCAATTTTGCTGATAGACTGCAAAGGATGGAGTTTTAAAATAGTTCGAAATATCAGTGCCCTGTAAATGAAACATAAGAGGCTCTTTTCAGTTTACAACTTTGCCACTGTGCATAGTTGCCTTTAAAGGCATTTTAATCACTTTACTTTAATTGCTTTTCATTGGATTTATAAGGTAGATACTTAGAACACATAACTTCGACCATTTACATTTACTTGAATTGCAGATCAAGACAATTTTCATTTTGAGACTACCAATAGATTGTAAATTAATGACTTTAAAGCTGAGTCAGGTCCTACTAGAATGTGCACCTGGGAAAGAAAGATAGTAAAATTCAAAACTCTTTGCTTCCAGAATATGGAGTTAAGAGATGCTTTCAGAACAGCTGAAAAAAAAATTTGGCCCCTAATGCCATAAACTTAACCTAATTTTTTTAATTCTCCTCTGTGAATTCCATTTTGTGATTAGCATTCTTCCTTTTCTCCTTGATGAAATCATTCTTGAAATATTTTATATAGTCACTAATAAATTTCCCTCCTCATAAGTGTGATTTAGACTATGTCTAAATAATTCCAAAACAACTTATTAATTATCTCAGTTCATTGTATGAATGAATGAATGAATGGTGACAACTATATTGCACAATGGACAGAATGTCGGACTTTGAGTCAAAAAGAAGTCAAATACAGGCACACATATTTACTAGTTGTGTGATACTTTGTAACCCAAATGGCAAAAGAAGTTCAAAAAATCAATGAGAAGAACAATTTTGAAAGCTGAACTGTTCAAATGTAAATGGAGGTTCAAAAGCTCACTGAAGAAAATAATTCTTTAAAAATTAGAATGGAGCAGATGGAAGCTAAATACTTAATAAGGAACCAAAAAATTATAAAACAAAACCAAGAAAATGAAAAAAAAATAGAATACAAAGTGAAATATGTCTTTGGCAAAACAACTGACCTGTAAAATAGAGCAAGTAGAGATAATTTAACAATTCTTGGATTACCTGAAAACCATGATCAAAAAAGGAGCCTAGACATCATCTTCCACAAAATTATCAAGGAAACCTGCCTTGATATTTTAGAACCAGAGGTGAAAATATAAATGGAAAGAATTCACTGATCACTGCCAGAGAGAGATCTCAAAAAGAAAACTCTTAGGAATATTTTAGCCAAATTGCAGAATTCCCAAGTCAAGGAGAAAATATAACAAGGAGACAGAAAGAAATAACTCAAGTATTGTGGAAATTTAATCAGTATAACAAGATTTAACAACTTCTACACTAAGGATCAAAGGACTTGGAATATGATATTCCAGAGATCAATGGAGATAGCTTTAAAACCAAGGATTACCTACCCAGCAAATATAAGTATAATACTTCAGAAAAAAATGGAATTTCAATGAAATTGAGGACTTCCAAGCATTCTTGTTGAAAAGAACAGAGGTGAATAGAAAATTTGACTTTCAAATACAGGAATCAAGAGAAACATGAAATGATAAATAGGAAAAAGAAGTCTTAAGGAACTCATTAAAGTTGAATTGTTTACATTGCTACATGGAAAGATGATATTTGTAATTCATTGTCTTTTTTAATATTAGGGTAGTTAGAGGCAATATAGTTTACAGAATGTAACTACATATATATATGTATACATATATACGTGTATATATATATATATATATATATATATATATATATATATATATATATATATATATATATATATATATAATTTGTGCAGAGGGCATAGGTGAGCTGAATATTAAGGGATAATAACTAAAAAATAAAATTTACTGTTGAGTGGAATATAGTAAGAATAAGAGAAAGGGGGAGGTATCATCTCTCATAAAAGAGATAAGAAAGTGTTTTTACAATGGAGGGAAAGAGGGGGTAGATGAAAAGAAGTAAGTGAGCCTGACTCTCACAAGATTTGGCTTAAGAAGGGAATAACACACACTCAATTGAATATGGAAATCTATTGTGCCCTGCAGGAATGAACTGGGTCGGGAGAAGGGATAGGAGAGGGAAGATAATGGAAGGGACAAAAAATTGGGGAAATGAATAATCAGAATCAAAAATTATTGTGGGAGTTCAGGTCATGGGAGAAAATGGAATAAATGGAGAGCAAGATAGGATAGAGGGAAATGTGGTTTGTTTTTCACAGCATAACTATTATGGAAGTGTTTTGTATGGTTACACATGTATGGCCTGTATTGATTTGTTTGTTTTCTCAATGAGGGTAAGTGGGAAAAGAGGAAGGAAGAGAATATGGAACTCAAAGTCTGAATAATAAATGTTAAAAAAATTTTTAGCATGCAACTGGAAAATAAGATGTACAGGTAAGGATGTATAGAAATCTATTTTGCCCTACAGGAAAATAGAGAGGAGGAATATAGAAAAATGAGGGTAATAGAAGGGAAGACAGACTGGAGGAAGGGGTGGAAGGGGTGCATGCTGTCCTGCGGTGAAGGTAGGGAGAGATGGGAAGAAAATTTTGAATTCAAATTTTTGTGTAAGTGAATTTTGAGAACTGAAAAATAAATAAACTTTATATTTAAAAAATAATAGTACTATATTCACACTGTTATTTTGGGATCAAATGAGATAACATACACAAAGTATTTTTCAACCCTTAAAAATTATATAAGTGTTTGCTATCTTTTCTTGTTACTGCATACTACGTGCTAGGCATTGTGCTAACCACTGGACATATAAATACAACCAAGAAAGCTTCTAAAGTGAGATTCCCCTAAAGAAGCTTGTATTCTTATGAGAAAACGACAGCATATACAAGGAAGTCAGAATAGGATGATCAAGGAGCAACTATGTGGTACAGTTGTTAGAGCACTGAGCCTGGAGTCAGAAAGACCTGAATTCAAATCCAGCCTCAGATGCTTACCAACTGTGTGACTCTGGCCAAATCACACAGCCCCTTATCTTTGCCAAGAATAGCCCAAATGAGGTCACAAGGAATGAAATGACTGAACAACCTGAATTGGTTGTGCCAGCAGGATCTGGGCCTGTGAAGTGAAAAAGCTGTGAAGTAACATGGAGGTCTGGTTCTGAGAAAGATAATGATGAAATTCACCTGTAAGAGTCCAGGACAGAGTCCAGGTAGCTCTAGTGGGAATGAGTTGAAGAGAATGGCTAGAGTAGAGGCAACATGGTTTTAAAAGTCCATAAAGTGACTTAGAGCCCTAGTTCTGGAAAAAGTAAGCTAAAAGCCTAGCTGTCAGAGCCCAGTCACTTAGAAGAAGAATTCATAGGGGCTCCAGAAGGAACAGGAGTAGGAAGATGAAAAATGAAAGCTATTTGTTTTGTAGATATGATAAAAGAGCTTGAATATCCTATAGGAAAGACCTGTCTTATCTTTACTCTCTAAGGAGGAAGAAACTTGATACAGTGAAAAGAATACTGACTCTACAATTAGAGGTCCTGTATTCAAATTCTGCTTTTGCTATTCCCTCCCTGAGTGCCTCTGTAAAATGAGATGGTTAAGTAGATGGCATCTGTGTTCTTTTCCATTCTTATCTCTATGATCCTATTAGTTTAGCCTACGTGTGTAAAGCCTAAGAGAAATTAAGTGGCCTCCAAGCAAAGCCATATATTGGTAAACATTTTTATTTTTTGATAAATTAATTAGCATAGTTTTAGATTTCAACATTGCCTTCCATAAGTTATAAATTTTCTCCACCTGTTCCACTCTTTCCTCCCCAAGACTTCATGAAATCTGATATAGGCTCTCCATAGACATTCTTATAAAATATACTTTCACATTAGTCATGCTGTATAGAAGAATTAGAATGAGTGGGAGGAACCATGAGAAAGAAAAAAAAACAAACAAACAAAACCAAAAAAGAGAACAAATAGTATGTTTCAGTCTGAGGTCAGACTCAATGTTTCTTTCTCTGGATATGGATGACATTTTCCATCATGAGTCTTTTTGGAGATGTTTTAGGTCTTTGTATTGTTGAAAAGAGCTAAGTCTATCAACGTCAGTAATAGAACAATGTGTACATGGTTCCCTGATTCTGCTCACTTCACTCAGTATCAGTTCATATAATTCTTTCCAAGTATTTCTGAAGTTCACCTGCTCATCATTTCTTGTAGTCCAATAGTATTCAATTCAATTCATATATCACAACTTGTTTAGACATTCCATAATTGATGGGTATCCCCTCGATTTCCAGTTCTTGGCCACCACAAAAAGAGCTGCTATATTTTTGTACATGTGGGTCCTTTTGGGAAATATTTTTAAAGGTGAAATTAAAACCAATAATCTTAGTTTAAATATATATTTCATTATACCATTGCTAAGATTCCAAAACAGAAGTCTAGAAATCTAATTTTGGTAAACCAAATCAAATTTTGTAAGCACTCCTTTGCTTTTAATCCTTTGGTAAACAATTAATTCCTTTGTGGTATGAATCATTGTCCTCAATCTTAGTTTTTCAGTTTTAAAATTTTCATACATTATAGCCAAGACTTATAGAGTTTGAGATAGAGTTGAAAGAAATTCCGGTGGTAATCTGGTATGACCTCCTCTTATGATAGATGAGAAAATTGAGGCACCAAGAAGTAAAGGGACTGGTGCTAATAAGTGATAAAGACACTATTTGAACCTAATACCAAAAACTCTTTCCATTACTCCATGCTGTTACTCAACACCCACCTTCTGGAAGAAAAAGTTAGAAAATAATATCAAAAACCTTTGAGAAGACATGACATGTAAAGTCAAGTGTTGTCAATGGAATGCCTTATGTTAAATCAATCGATTTTAGTTTGATTCTACTTTGAAAGACTTTGCATATGTATATATATATATGCATGTATATATATATGCATATATATAAAATGTTTGTATACATATATGTGTGTATATATGTGTATATGTGTATATATATATAATTTCTGTTAAGGTCACAAATATTGACATATCTCATAAACTACTAGGGCTGGAAGGGGTCTTGGTCAATCTTTAAAGGGTGCATGTAAGGATACTTATATGTAATCTTGATTCTGAAGTGAAATTGAACATCTAAATTTCAGAGAAGCAACAGAGACCCTCTTTGTCCTTAGTTTCGGGGAAATCAGAATAACTATAACCAAGACACAAGATTGACCTTACTCACTCACTACAGCATGATATAATTGATATAGTTTATTTACCTGTATAGCTGAAAGGAGAAGTTTTTTGTATCAATAAAATAGGATAGAATTTCATTCATAACACTGTACACACACACACACACACACACACACACACAGACACACACACACACACATACACACATGGATCCATAACATGTTTGAGAGGATAAAAAGTCTGTAGGAAATTGTTCTTACTTTGAGAGTTTGTGATCTCATGGACTTTCTTATAGTCTTGTAAGTTTTAATTTGATCTCTAGTTTCTAGACTATTCTTCATTTCTGTAGATCCTACAAAAAAGTACCAAATTAGTCATACCAGAGCATAAGTCTGACTTTCATTCAATAGCATGTTTATTAAGCTTCTACTGTATGCCCAAGGCTGTGCTAAAAGCTGGGACACAAAAACAAAAATATTACAGTCTCTTTCCTCAAGGAGCTCTATCAAGAATGTATGCATATATGTACACACATGCACACACATGTATGCATATGTGCATATACATAGAACATATACACATATACATACAGGCACACATAGAAAATATCATGGCAGTTCCTTGCTCAGAATACTTTAGTGGATTCCTATTGACTCCAGGAAATACAACAAAAACAACAACAACAACAACCCCTCAGCTTGGAATTTAAAACCCTTTCAAGTTTAACTCAACCTATCTTCCCAGGGTTGTTTGACATTATTCCTTTTCCTGCTGTATGCCTCAGTCAGTCTTGCTCATGTGCTCATCACTGATGTTAGAATTCCTTGATGTATCTTTGTGCTTTTATATAAGAGGTCGTCCCTCCCAAATTGTTTGTCTAGAGTGTGCTTTCTACTTATCTCTGCCTCAGGTTTCTTAAGAGATCAATTAATGTTCTGTCTCATATAGAAAGCTTTTGATACGATGCATATGTGTATGTATGGCTGTCTACATGTTATATCTTGCCAATAGAATGTATGCTCCTTGAGAAAAAGGGTGAGTTTTCATTTTGTCAGCTCTCAGTAACATTGTTGAGAGGATTTATATGGAGGGCTTATAAGAAAGTTTGGCCCTCATTTAAAGAGAATGAGAAGATATGGAGAGGTTGTGAGTTACACATTTGGGGAGAAAAAATACATTGATGAGATTATAGATGAATTGATGTTTATTATTTTTTTTTAATTTTTAATGCTCCATAGATTTCTCCCTACTTTACAACTGAATTTCTTCTTGTTTCTTTTTATTGGTAACAAATCTATGTGGAAAAATAACAAGTTCTTTTTTTGCTATTGTTTCACTCATGCCAATTCTTCCATCATCTCTCTTAAAGTACTCTTTATCAAATTTGGTATGTCCTCTGAAATTTCCAACTTTGCTTATGTCATGGTTGTTTCATTTCATTCTCTATTTTTCTTTACTTTAAATTCTTTTAATTCTTAATATATTTTCATTGCAATGGATGATTTTTCTTTGTTAGTATTTGCCATGGTTACTCATTCTTTTTTCTTTCCAGAGTTACTAATAACTCTTGAATATCTTTTGCTAATTTGTATTGCTCCTCACTTTTTTAATTTATGGGTATTTTGTCTATCTCTGTGCATAGCATAGGAGTATGTTCTTTGTAAACGGTATCTAAGTCTGATATTGTAGTGAAAAGCCCTGATGGGCAGAATTTCTGTGGATAGGAGTGATCTTTCCTTCTGAAACTCTTTGATTATTTCCATTCTTCATTAAAATTTTATTTTGTGGTGTGTTACTATCACTACTCTTGTGGAGTATTGAGAGGTAGATTTCTTTGTGCTTTCTCACTCTACCAACTTATGAAGGTCCCTAAAGGAGAAGATTTCAAAGAGCAAAAATGAAATGGTAGGGTAGGTAAACCAGCTCTATCCAAGGTTAAGAGGTTAGTTTAAGTGTTGTGGGAGCACCATTTAGAATAGATTAGTTGGTTTTGCAGAAATTCAAATTATTGATTAGTTTTTTGTTGTGAAATAAAAGAAAATCAACTTTAGAAATATGAAGCATTCCTCTAGAGGCTGTACCTGATTTATAAATGCCTGAAATATGAATTTCAAAAGTGGAGGATGCTAATGCTTGCAATTTTTAAAAGATCATGTTGTCTAATGCCTTATTTTATCTGGTATATAGTCAGTAGACATCTATCAAATGCATTCTAAGTGCATAGAAGGTCGT
This sequence comes from Notamacropus eugenii, assembly GCF_028372415.1. Lineage (NCBI taxonomy): Eukaryota > Metazoa > Chordata > Mammalia > Diprotodontia > Macropodidae > Notamacropus > Notamacropus eugenii. The sequence goes on from NC_092876.1 coordinate 250,199,371, forward strand.
ATATCCTGTAGTTCAACCTACCCATTTTATGGATGTTATACCAAGTCCCAAGAAATGAAATGATTTCCCCAAAAACACACAGTGAGACAAGACTAGAATTCAGGGCTCCTGATTTCCAGGTCAATATTGTTTTTACATGGACTAATTAAAGGTCATACAACTACTGATTCTTCCAGACTTATAACTTTCTGTCCAGATATTTTTATCACTACATATTCATTTTAAATTGTTTTTCATTTTCCTCTAAAATATTTTGTTTCATATTTTTTCATTCATTGACGCATCTATTTATATTTTATTTTGCTATCAGTTCATGGAAACTGATAGAAAGCATTTCCACAATGCAGTATGATAGAAAAGATGATTGCACATGAAATTGCAAACCTGCCATGTACAACTAGCTATTTCCTTCAAATATACAACAAAGTTATTATGTGAATTTCTTTTTTTCCATTTTTTCCCATCCCACTACAGCCCTAGAAAAGGCTACTACTAAATATATATGAGGTGTGAGTTTGTGTGTGTGTGTGTGTGTAAAGTTCTTCCATAAGTACTTGTATTTATTGCTTCTTTCTCTGGATGCATATGGTGTCTTTATTCACATGTCCTATATTTTTAATTTGTGTTTTTATAATACTCAAAATGACTTAGTTGCTCAAAGTCATTCTTCTTTAAAATTTTTTGAATTTATTTGTTTTCAGTTTTCTACAAACACTTCCATAAATTTTATATTTGCTCCCACTTCCTCCCACTCCCTCCCTGAGAGGGCATGCAATATTATATGGGTTCTACACATACATTTTTATTAAATACATTTTCATATTAGGCATGTTGGATGGAAGAACTAAAATGAATGGGAGAAATCATGAGAAAAACCCAAACAAAACAAAACATAATACTAGAGAAAATATTCTGCTTCACTCTGCTTTCCAATTCTTTCTATGGATGTGGATGGCATTTTGCTTCAAGTGTCCTTTGGGAATATTTTAGGTCCTTGTAATGCTGTGAAGGGCTAAGTTTACCAGAAAAATTACTTGCACACTGTGGTTGTAACTGTGTACAATAATTTTCTGTTTCTGCTCATTTCACTCAGCATCAATTCAAATAATTCTTTTCCAGGAAAGTTAGTCTGACTGCTTATCATTTATTATAGCACAATAGTATTCCATTGCATTCATATACCACAACTTGTTCAGCCATTCCCCAATTGATGGACGTTCCTTTGATTTCCAGTTCTTGACCACAACAAAGAGAGCTGCTATAAATATTTTGGTACATGTGGGACGCTTTCTCATTTTTATGATCTCTTTGGAATACATTCTTAGAAGTGATATTACTGGTTTAAAGGGTATGCTCAATTTTTTTTTACCAATTTGGTCATATTTCCAAATTGCTCTCCAAAATGGTTGGATTAGCTCCCAGCTCCACAAATATTGGTTTATTATTCCAACTCTGCCACATCCCAACTGGGAAAGAATTTTTACAACTAGTGTTAGTGATAAAGGCTTCATTTCTAAAATAAGTAGAAAACTAAGTCAAATTTGCAAAAATACAAGTCATTTCCCAATTGATAAATGGTCAAAAGATATAAACAGGTGGTTTTCAGAGGAAGAAACTAAAGCTATCTATAGTCATATGAAAGAAATGATCTAAATCACTATTGGTTAGAGAGATGCAAATCAAAGCAACTCTGAAGTACTACATCACACCTGTCAAATTGGCTAACATGAGAAAACAGGAAGATGATAAATGTTGGAGAGGATGTGGCAGAGCTAGATAAAACAACATCAAAATTCATCTGGAAGAACAAAATGTCCAAAATATCAAGGGGAGTAATGAAAATAAATCCTAGGAAAAGTGGCCAAACCCTATCAGATCTAAAACTGTATTATGAAGTAGCAAACATCAAAACCACTTGATACTGGCTGAGAAATAGAAGGGTAGACTAGTGGAAACTACTGGATACTAATAATATCTAGGGTAGACTAGCAGAAACGACTAGACATAATCAATGAATGGAGCCATTTACTCTTTGACGAACCCAAAGAACCAAGCTTCTGGGATAAGAACTTAATGTCTGACAAAAACTGTTAGGAAACTGAATAACAGTGTGGCAGAAACTGGTCATTGACCAATGCCTGTCACCATACATAAGAATGAAGTCCAAATGTTTGCATGATCCAGGTATAAAAACTGATACTATAAACAATGTAGGGGTGTAGGAAACAGTGTATTTGTCAGATTTATGGAGAATGGAGAAATTTTTGACTAACCAAGAGATAGAGAACATTGTGAAGTGCAACATGGAAAATTTTGATTACATTAAATTGAGAAGGTTTTGCCCAAACAAACACAATGCAACCAAGATTAGAAGTGAAGCAGAAAACTGGGATGTTGTATTTTGCCAAACTTTTTCTGCATGTATTGAGATAAGCATGTGGTTTCTGGTGCTTTTGTTGATGATAGGATCAATAACGCTGTTACTTTTCCTAATATTGAACCAGCCTTGCATTCCAGGTATAAAACCTACTTGATCATAATGTGTTATTCTCATGAGAAGTTGCTGTATTATTTTTGTTAATGTTATTTAAATTTTTTACATGTATATTCATTAGATAATTTTGTCTATAATTTTCTTTCTCTGTTTTGACTCTTCCTGGTTTTAGGAATCAGAACAATATTTGTATCATAAAAATAATTTGGTGGACTTCACAAATTTTCCCAAATATTCTATGTAGCATTGGAATTAACTGCTCTTTAAATGTTTGATGAAATACACTTGTGAATCAATAGGGAGTTCAATTTCTTTTTCTGATATGGGGTTATTTAAGTATTCAGTTTCCTTGTTTTTTGACCAGGGCAATTTATGAATTTTTAAATATTCATCCATCTCACTCAGATTGTCAAATTTATGGGTATACAGTTGGGCAAAGTAATTTGTAATTGTGGTTCTGATTTTCTTCTTTTTGGAGATGAGTTTACTCTTTTCATTTTTATATTGGTAATTTGGTTTTCTTCTTTTTTCAAATCAAATTGACCAAAGGTTTATCAATTTTATAGTCTTTTTCATAAAACCAACTCAGCATTATTTATTAGTTCGATAGTTTTCTTAATTTCAATTTTATTAATTATCCTTTGGTTTTCAACATTTCTAACTTGCTGTTTACTTGGGGATTTTCAATGTGTTCTTCTTCTAGTTTTTCAGCTGCATGCGCAAGTCACTGATCTCCTTTTTCTCTATTTTATTAATGTAGGCATTCAAGGATGTGCAATTTCCCCTAAGAACTGTTTTTGCAGCATTCAATAAGTTTTGTTAGGTTGATCATTATTGTCATTTTCTTGAATGAAGTTATTGATTGTTTCTATGATTTGTTGCTTAATCCACTCATTCTTTAAGATTAGATTAGTTAGCTCCAATTATTTTTTGGTCTGTCTTTCCATGGCCTTTTATTATATATAATTTTCATTACATTATGATCTGACAAGGGTGCGTTGACTATCTCTGCCTTTCTGCACTAGATTGTGAGTATTTTAGGCCCCAGTACATGGTCAATTTGTGTTTATGTGCCATGTGCCACTGAGAAAAAAGGATATTCCTTTATATCCCCTTTCAATTTTCTCCAGATGTATCATATATACCTCATCCAGAGTTCTTCTCTCCTCCTTAATTTCTTTTTTGCTTATGTTGAGGTTAGATTTATCAGTTTCAGAGAGGGGGAGGTTGAGGTCCTCACTAATGTAGTTTTGCTATTTCTTCCTGTAACTCCCCTAACTTCTCCTCTAAGAATTTGGATGCAGTTCCACTTGGTGTATATATGTTTATTAATGATATTACTTCATTGTCTATGGTGCCTTTATCAGGATATGGTTTCCTTCCATATCTCTTTTGATTAGATCTATTTCTGCTTTTGCTTTGTCTGAGATTTGGATTGCCACTCCTCCATTTTTAAATCAGCTAATGCATAATATATTCTACTCCAACCTTTTACCTTTACCCTGTGTGTATCCCCATTTCAAATATGTTTCTTGTAAACAACATATTAGTGGATTATGGTTTTTAAATCCATTCTGCTATCCACCCCAGTTTTATGGAAAAGTCCCTCCCATTAACATTCACAGTTCTGATTACTATCTGTGCCTTTTCCTTCATTCTATTTTCCCCCATTTATGATTTTAGTTCTCCCTTACCCATTGCACTCTACTATAGAGTTTTAATTTTTGACCACCACCTCCCTCAGTCTTCTGCCCTCTTTCAGCCCCTTTCGTTTTATTTTCCCTTTTCCCTTAATACTTCTTCTCTCTCTTTTAGATTCCCCTCCCTTTTCTTTCCCCTTTCACCTCCTACTGCCTTTTAGGATAGTTAAATTTCTATACTTAACTGATTTTGTTCTTCCCTCCTTGAACTAAATAAGATGAGAACAAATCTGAAATAGTGCTCATCTCCCTCCTCTCATTCCCCCTACTGTAATATACTTTTGTCCCTCTTCCTGTGATGTAATTTACCTTTTTTCTGCCTCCTCCTTTTCACATCTCCCATTACAATGCCTTTGCACACTTAAGTATCTTTTTTATCATCACATCATTTAATTTACTCTCACTCCCTCTATCTATTCCTTTTGAATATCATAATAAATATGCTATTCTCAAGATTAACAAGTATCATCTTCCTTTAATAGGGATGTAAAGAGTTTGCTCCTATTGAATAGCAAGTTGTTGTTTTTTTCCCTGTTTACCTTTTTATGCCTCTCTTGAGACTTGTATTTGAAGATAAAATTTTCTATCCAGCTCTGGCCTTGTCATCAGGAAAGTTTGAAAATCCATTATTTCTTTGAATGTCCATCTCCTTGCCTGAAATATTGTGCTCAATTTTGCTGGGTAATTGATCCTTGGTTGTAGTCCAAACTCCTGTGCCTTACAAAATATCAAATTCTAATCATTTCAGTTGTCTAATGTAGAAGCTTCAATTTACTGTGTGATCCTGACTGTAGTTCCTTGGTATTTGAATTGTTTCTTTCTGGCTACTTGCAGCAATTTCTCCTTCACTTGATAGTTCAGTAATCTCACGATGATATTCCTTGGTGTTTTAAGTTTGGGATCTCTTTCAGTAGGTCTTCAATGCATTCTTTGATGACAATTTAGCTTTTTTTATCTAGGACTTCAAGGCAGTTTTCCTTGATTATTTTTTGGAAGATATTGTTCAGGTTCCTTTTTTTTCATCATGGCTTTCTGGCAGACCAATAATTCTTGGATTTTTCTCTACTACATCTATTTTCCAGGCCATTGTTTTTCCAATGAGAAATTTTCTTATATTTTTTCGTTCCTTATATTCTGTTTGACTGATTCTTGATGTCTCATAGAGTCATTAGCTTGCACCTGGCCATTTGTAATTTTCAGTAGATTGTTTCCTTCAGTTGATTTTTGCACCTTTTTTTTTTTTCCATTTGTCCAATTGTTCCAGTTAGGTTTTGTATCTCATCATTCCTTTGTCCAATTTTCTTTGTATATTCTTCCATTTTGTAAAATTTTTAATCATTAGCCAGTTTTTCTTCAACTTCTCTAATTTGGCTTTTATAATCCTTCTAGAGCTCTTCCAAGAATACTCTTTGGACTTGAGACCAGTTCATATTCCCTTCTGAGCTTTTAGATGGGAATACAATCTCAACGATGAACTCTTTGATATTTGTATTTTGGTCCTTGTCCACATAGTAAGATTCTATGGTGCTTTCTTTTCTGGTTTGCTTCTGCTCATGATGACCTCCCTTTTCCTGACTTTTAGAGTTGATCTTTGAGTTTGGGGTACAGGGGGCTCTGTACCACTGTTCTTGTGATTAGAACTTGAAGCTTTGTGTATTGTGGGCTCTGTTTCTTTCAGCTAGAAGCTAGAATGCTGTAGCTTAACTGGTGCTGAGCTGTCTGGTGTGTCAAAGGAGAGACCAAGTGAAATCCTTCTGAGTTTTCTGGTAGTTACCTTATAGCTCTCTGAAAAATATGTAGGGGAGGTATGGTCTAGCTATAGGAGGTCTCCTCTCCTGAGCTAGAGCACAGGCAGGTTCAGTAGTTGATGAATTCCATCTGTGCTAGTATCTTCCTAATTGCCCTGCCTGCGCTATGGTATGCCTAGGGTCCTGGTGTTGCTGGTTACAGGCTCCACTCCCCTGCGGCTCAGGATCTCCTTTTGGTTCTCTGAGGTGGGGCATTCTGTGACAGGTCCAGTCCTGCAATGGTCCCCTTCAATGACTGCAAGAGGGACTCTCACTTTGTGATTTCTCTAACCTTTCTGGTTATAAGACTGTTTATGCCTTTGGCTGATCCCACCATTCCAGGATCTTTTCGTGGGAAATATTCTCTGGATTTTTTAAGGTTTACAGTGGGAGGGGTAGAACATTTACAAATCACTCTGCCAATTTGGCTCCTGGGAGTTCAAGTAGGTGACTACAGGCATTTAATGTGTAGGCTGATATTCTCAGGAGCACTGCTGCTGTTACCTGGGGTTGTGTACTTCTCTCTTGTTCAGTTCCACTGGACTCATGTCCTGGGCTGATATATTTGAGAATCTGCAGTGCTACTGCTGCTTCAGACTTCTGAAAGTTTCCTGCTCAACTTGTGTGCTATGTGCTCCTCCAGCTCTGTGCAACAGATACTTCCTGTCTATCTTCCAGGCTCTCCTGGGCTGAAAATCTGCCACACTCTGTCTCCTAGTGGATTCTGACACTCTAAAATTTGTTCAGATTCTGTTTTTAGAGGTATATGAAGGACTTTGTATTAGAACTTACATGAGTATGAGCTCTTGTTCTGCCATATTGGCTCTGCTTCCTCAAAGTCATTCTTAAAATATTGCTCTCATTCTACACAATGTTTCCTTGGTTCTGTTCGCTTCACTCCATCATTTTGTGTGCTACATTTATTTAATTCCATTAAAGGAACATTTATAAGCATCCACTATGTGTAAGGTACAGTGCTAGGAGATAAAAAAGATATGAAAGGACACTGTTCTTGTTCTTAAGTAGCTTCTAATCTAATGACACAGGAGGTTGCACAATGAATAGCCAAAAAGTATGAGTGTGGTAGGGACAAAGGAAAGATTCAGAAATATTATTTTATAAAAATTAAATTGAAGAGTAAACAAACAATTTCTTTGAGGACTGAGGTTAGAAATGAATAGCCCAGAAAGACCATGAATAAGGTAGAACTTAGACAAACAAGAGAGATTTGATCCCATCCCTTAAGATGAGTAGCCACTGGAATCATGTCCTGTGCTATACTGGAGATTCTCATAATGCCTTGCTTGAAACTTCTGAGAATCCTTAAGATGATCTGTCCAGCCCTTTCCCCTTTCCTACTTGCTTTATTAAAAAAAAACAACAAAAAAACAAACAAACAAAAAAACATTCTTTTTAGCTTGACACACACCAGGTACCCTGAATTTCTAAGTACAAACAGAAAAAAAGAGGATAATATAATACATATTACAAACAAGGCTTATAGCAAATTTAATGTGTTGGTTTCAAAGCTGTCCTACTATTTTGTTTTCAATGAAAATATTTTCTGTATTGCTCTTGCAACACAATCAGTACAGCTCTAGGGCCTGTGGCCTTGCCAAGTTGGGAAGGAGATTCTGTTCCCATTGTTTTCTTTTTGTATTTACATTAGACTGTATTGAATAGTTTATTGAAAACTTGATAATATCAGGACAGGGAATAACAATTAGAAAATATATTAATACATACTGTATTTGTACTTCTTTTTTTGCAAGAACAATTGGTTTAAAGTAAAGTCTTTTGCCCTCATTAAATCCATTAATGGTCATGAAACAAATATAATTGTATTTGAACTGTCAAAAATAGTTTTAAATGCCACAGTACTAATAATTCATAGCAGGGTTCCAAGCTGATTTGATAAAATTATATAATGAGGGTTACATTCCAGCTATGGACTCTAATATCATTCACATATTTCCACACCTTGATAAATCTGTAATCTCACTACTGATTCACTGAGTTCCACTAGTGGGGGTCACCACATCTTCATGTCTTCTTATCCTGGATAATTCTAGTATGCATATTTATTCATTTTTTACAAATGTTACAGCATCCAAATTCACTGGACAAGAAGCTTTCCTCTGGTTTTAGAATATGTCTCAAGGGTAAAGATAGAGCCAGTACTCCAGCTGTTTTTCTGTTTCCTCTTTTTCTTTCTATAGGGCAAGTTCTTTTGTATTTCTGTTCACATGTATGCTTGAAAAGATATTTTATATCACTTTTCATGAGCAAGTCATTACTGGTAATGAACTACAGCCCACGAAACCTCTTTCCATTGCCTTTTGAATTAATTATAATTTTTGTTCTTCTGAAATCTAGTGGTTCATGATACCCAGCTGTACATAATTATTAGAAGAATATTGATTAGCTTTTGTGAGAGTGAACAGTTTGAGTGACTGAAAATGCAGTGCAGTTTTATAAATATAATCCATCCTGATCTCCACATCTCAAATTTGGTGCCAACTTATTGTATATTGTCCAGTCTACATTGCCTTCCCAAGATAGATTAACTTTTTTTAAAAAAAGTTTTTCTTATTTATTTTCAGTATTCTGCAATCACTTCCATATAACTTAGATTTTTTCCACTCCCTGACCCTCCTTCCCTCTATCTCCCCCCTCTCTCCATCAGATGACATATAATTTATATAGGTCCTACACAAACATTCCTATTGAATACATTTTCACCTGAGTCATCTTACATAGAAGAAGTAAAATAAGTGGTAGAAATCACAAAACAAACCAAAACGTAATACGAAAGAAAATGATCTGCTACATTCTGTGATTGATTTCCATAGTTCTGTCTCTGGATGTGGAAGGCATTTTGCCTTAAAAAATCAATGGGAATTTTTTAAGTCCTTGCATTGCAATGAAGTACTAAGTCTACCAGAAGAAATCCTCGAGCACTGTGGTTCTTGCTATGTAAAAAGTTCTCCTGGTTCTTTTCCTTTTGCTCAGGATTAGATCGCATAAGCATTTCCAGGCCTATCTGAAGTCTTCCTGTTCATTGTTCCTTTCCGCCATGCTGTTATCCACTTGTCCCAGCAATTTTTGTTGAACAGTGAGTTCTATTCCAAAAGCTGGATTCCTTGGATTTACTGAAGAGTAGATGGTCATATTCACTGACTACTGTGTCTTGAGTACCTAACCTATTCTACTGGTCTACCCTTCTGTTTCTTAGCCAGTACAAAGTGGTTTTGATAACTGCTGCTTTATAATATAATTTGAGATATGGTAGAGCTAGGCCACCTTCCCTAGCATTTCTTTTCATTAGTTCCCTTGATATTCTGCACCTTTTTTTTCTTGTAGATAAATTTTGATATTATTTTTCTGCCTATAAAATAATTATCAATAGTTTAATTGGTATGGCACAATAAGTAAATTAATTTAAGTAGAATTGTCATTTTTATTATATTGGCTTGCCCAGTCAATGAGCCACTGATGTTTTTCCCCTTACTTAGATCTCACTTTATTTGTATGAAAAATATTTTGCAATTGTGATCATATAGTCCCTGGATTTGTTTTGGCAGGAAGACTTTCAAATGTTTTATTGTGTCTACTCTAGCTTCAAATGGGATTTCTCTTTCTATGTTTTCCTGGTTGGCTTTGTTAGTAGTATATAGAAATGCAGAAGATTTGTGTGGCTTTATTTTGCAACCTGCAACTTTGTCAAAACTCTTTATTATTTCAAGTAGTTTTTTACTTGATTCTCTGGAATTCTCTAAGTATATCATATCATCTTCAAAGAGTGATAACTTAGTTTCTTCTTTGTCTATTCTACTTTCTTCAATTTCTTTTTCTTGTCTTATTGCTACAGCTAACATTGCTAGTACCGAATGGAATAGTGGTGATAATGGACATCTTTGTTTCACTCTGATCTTATTGGAAATGCATCTAGCTTATCTCCATTAGATATATTGCTTGCAGAAGGTTATAGGTAGATACTGCTTATTATTTTATGGAAAGTTCCTTTTATTCCTCTACTCTCTACTCTTTTCAATAGGAATGAGTGTAGTTTTTTAGAAAAGGTTTTTTCTGCATCTATTGAAATAGTCATGTGGTTTCTGTTAGTTTTGTTGTTGATATGAACAATAATGCTAGTAGTTTTCCTCATATTGCACCAGCATTTCATTCCTGGCATGAATCCTACCTGATCATAATGTATTATTCTCATGATAAGTTGCTGTATTTTTTTTTTTGCTAAAATCTTATTTAAAATTTTTGCATCTATATCCATTAGAGAAATTGGTCTATAATTTTTCTTTCTCTGTTTTGTCTCTTCCTGGTTTAGATATCAAAACCATATTTGTATCATAAAAAAAAAATTGGGAGGATTCCTTCTTCTCTAGTCTATATAGTATTGCAATTAATTGTTCTTTAAATGTTTGATAGAGTTGACCTGTAAATCCATCCAGTCTTGGAGAATTTTATCTAGAGAGTTCATTGATGGCTTATTCAATTTCTTTTTCTGAGACATGATTAAGTATTCATATTCTTCTCCTGTTTATCTGGGTAATTTATATTTTTAAAAATAATCATTTATCTCATTTAGATTGTCAAATTTATAGTCACAGAGATGGGCAATGTAATTTCTAATTTATTTTTTTAATTTCCTCCTCATTGAAGGTGATTTCACCTTTTGCATTTTTGATATCCATAATTTGGTTTCCTTCTTTTTTAATCAAATTGACCAAAGGTTTATCAATTTTATGTTTTTTATAAAACCAAAACTTAATTCTATTTATTAGTTCAATAGTTTCCTTTATTAATCTCTCCTTTTGTTTTCAGTATTTCTAATTTGATATTTATTTGGGGATTTTCAATTTATACTTTTTTGAGCTTTTTCTCCTCTTTCTCTATTTCTTTCATCTAGGCATTCAAGGATATAAAACTTCCCCTAAGAACTACTTTTGCATTATCCCATATGATTTGGTAGGTTGTCTCATTATTGCCATTCTCTTGAAAGAAGTTGTACAGTGTTTCCATGGTCTGTTGTTTAACTCTTATTCTTTAGGATAAGATTATTGAATTTCTAATTAATTTTTGGTCTATCTTTCCATGGCTTTTTATTACATATAATTTTTATTGCATAATGATATGAGAAGTATGCATTGACTATCTCTGATTTTCTGCACTGGATTTTGAGGTTTTAATTCACTAATACATGGTCAATTTTTGTTTATGTGCAGTGGACCACTGAGAAAAAGGTTTAATCCTTTCTATCCTTAATCAATTTTCTCCAGAAATCTATCATATCTACCTTATCCACTGTTTTATTCACCTCCTGAACATCTTTTTTGTTCATTTTAAGGTAATATTTATCAAGTTAGAAGAGGGGAAGTTCAGGTCTCCCACTAGTATAGTTTTGCTGTCTATTTCTTCCTGTAACTCCCTTAACTTCTCCTCTAAGAATCTGAATGCTATTCCTCTTGGGGCATATATGTTTAGTAATGATATAGTTTCTTTGCTTATGGTGCCTTTTAGCAGGATATAGCTTCCTTCCTTATTTCTTTTGATTAGATCTATTTCTCCTTTTGCTTTGTCTGAGATTAGGATTGTTACACCTGCCTTTTTACATCAGATGAAGCACAATAAATTCTGTTCCAACCTTTTACCTTTACCCCGCTTTTCAAATGTATGTCTTGTAAACAACATATTGCTGGATTATGGTTTGTAATCTCTTCTGCCATCTGTCCGTGTTTTGTGGGAGATTTCATCCCATTCACATTCACTGTTATGATTACCCTCTATGTCTTTTCCTCCATCCTCTTTCCCACTGTTTGTGCTTTTAGTTCTCCATTCTCCCTTCCCCTCCACAATAGAGTTTTAATTTTTGACCACCACCTCCTGCAGTCTTTCCTTTCTTCTTTCAGTCCCCCTCCCTTTTATTCCTCTTTACCCTAACTATTTCTTCCCTCCCTTTTAGCCTCCCCTCCTCTTTCTTTCCCTCTACCTTTCTTACTGCCTATAGAGCTAGTTAGATTTATATACTTAATTTATATACTTAAGTAAGCTTCTTGTTCTCTCCTTGCACCAAATCAGATGGGAGTATATCTCAGACAAGGCTCATCTCCCTCCCCTATTTCCTCTACTGTAATATGCTTTTGTCCCTCTTCCTGTGATGTTATTTATCATTTTCTGTCTCCTCCTTTTCACATCCTTAAATCATATTTTTATCATCACATCACTTTATAACCTCTCCCTCTATCTATGTATGTCCCTTCTATATTTCATAATAAATATACAGTTCTCTAGATTAGCAAATCTCATATTCCTTTACAGGGAAGTAAACAGCTTACCCATATTGACTAACATGTTTTCCCCCCATTTACCTTTTTATACCTCTCTTGAGACCTGCATTTGAAGACAGAGTTTTCTCTTGAGTTCTGGCCTTTTGACCAGGAAGGTCTGGAAATCCTTTATTTCATTGAATGCTCATCTCTTTGCCTGAAATGTTATGCTGAACTTTTCTGGGCAATTGATCCTTGGTTGTAACCCCATGTCCTTTGCCTTATGGCATATTGTATTCCAATTCCTTCATTCTTTTCATGTGGAAGCCACAAAGTCCTGTGTGATCCTGACTGTAGCTCTTCAATATTTGAATGGTTTTTTTCTGGCTGCCTGTAGTATTTTCTCCTTCACTTGATAGTTCTGGATTTTGGCAACCAAATTCTTTCATGTTTTTAGCTTAGGATCCCTTTTAGGAGGTCAGTAATGGATTCCTTAGATGACTATTTTGCCCTCTGGTTCTAGTACTTCTGTGCAGTTTTCCTTAACAATTTCTTGGAAGATATTATGCAGGTTCTTTTCTTCATCACTGCCTTCTGGTAAGGCAATAATTCTTAGATTTTTTTCTCCTAGATCTATTTTCTAGGTCAATTGTTTTTTAGTTAGATATTTTATATTTTTTTCTATCTGTTCATTCTTTAGATTTTGTTTGACTGATACTTGATTTCTCATAGAATCATTACCTTCTACTTGCCCAATTCTGGTTTATATAAAATTGTTTTCTTCAGTTGACTTTTGCATCTCCTTTATCAATTATTCTTTCTAGGGAATTATTTTCTCCAGTTATATTTTTTACTTCCTGTTTCATTTGTCCTATTTTCCCAGTTAGGTTTTGTGCTTCCTTTTCCCTTTGTCCAATTTTCCATTTTAAAGAACTGTTCTCTTCAGTGAAATCTTTTTTTTCATACTTTTAAAATCCTTGGCCAGTTTTTCTTGTATTACTTTCTGCAACTCTTCAAGAGTGTTTTTTGTGCCTGGGACCTGTTCATAGTCCCTCCCAAAGTTTCAGATGACAGTACTGTCTCAATACTGATCTGTTTGGTATTCATGTTTTGGTCCTTTTTCCCTTAGAAAAGTTTTATGGTCTTTTCCTTCCTGCTTTGCTTCTTGCTCATGATGATGACACTTTGTGTATTGTGGCATCTGATTCTTTGAGATAAAAGTTAAAGAACCTGGTGCTGAGCTGGCTGGTGTGAGATGTGAGAAAGCAGAGTCCAAGTGAATTTTTTTTTGTTTTGTTTTGTGTTTCCCTGGATTAGCCCTGGAGCTAAGAGTTAAGAGTGGGGGAGGGGTTGGCAGGTCACAGATATCTCCTCAACTGAGCTAGAGTAAAGACACACTCAGCTTTTGGTGATCCTGGATGCCCTAGTGTCTTCTCCTTTCCTTTGGATTGCTGAGGCATGCCTGGGGTCCTAGTATTAATGCTTGTGAGACTCCACCCCCATAGGACTTAGGATCTCCTCCTAGTTCGCTGAGGTGGGGCTGTCTTGGACATCTCTAGTCCTCCACCACAGCTAGAGGAGTCCTTTCTAGCAATTTTCCTAGCCTCATGTGCTACAAGACTGTTTGCTCTTTCTGGTGATCCCACTGATCCAGGATTTTTCTGGGAAAATATTTTCTGGTTCTTTCAAGGTCATTAAAGGGTGGGTGAGAGCATTTACCTATCACTTTGCCATTTTGGATCCTAGAATTTCAAGTAAATTACTTTCAGACATTTAATCTGTGCACTGATAGTCTCAGAAGTAGCTGCTGCAGACACCTGGGGCTCTGCGGCTCTCCCTCGCACTGCTTAGCTGGACTCCCACCCTAGGCTGCTATTCCTCCATGCTTCTGCTGCCTCATACTGCCTCTGGACTTTCCTGCTTGGTACTGCAGTGACATAATGCACTGCAACGTGTGCTGTGTGCTCCACTACCCCCACAGAACAGATTCTTCCCATTAACCTTCTACTCTGTCCTGGGTTGTGAATCTGCTACTCTGTCTTCTATTGGATTTTTCCCCTCAAAAATTTGGTCAGATTCTCTTTTTACAGGTATGTGAAGGAGCTTGTCTAATAGCTTAGGTCAGTAGTTGCTCTCACTTGGCCATCTTGGTTCTGCCTCTTCTGTTCCCATTGTTAAAGGATGGGTTTGGAGAGTTTGTGTTTGTCTTTCTAGTGAATAATATAGTGACTGGACCATGGTAGGGATTTAATATTGTGGATTATCTGATTATACTTCTCTTGTATATGTAGGTAGGATAATCTAATGGATGTCTGTGTAGAGGTCTACAGTTTTATATACAAGCATTTTTTCTAGTTTTTTCAAATCACATATAAAAATGTTGAACATTCATTTCTTAAAATTTATGTTCCAAATTATTTTTCTCTGTGAAAATTTTTTCCCACTTTTCTTCTTTCTTTCTCATTTTGGTTGCATTGTTTTCCTTGTGCAAAATCTTCTTGATTTCATGTAATCAAAATTATCCATTTTACATCCTGTGATGCTCTTTATCTCATTTGCTCACTTGTAATTTCTTCCCTTATCCATAGATCTGACAGGTAAACTCTTGCACACTCCCTTAATTTGCTTTATGTCTCCATCATTTACCATATCTTGGTATATAGTGTGAGATGTTTATCTGTCCCTAGTGCTTGGTAACTGAATTCCAGTTTTCCCGGAAATTTTTGTAAAACAGTGAGTTCTTGTTTGAAAAGTTTGGATCTTTGAGTTCATCCAAAATTAGATTACTATGATCTTTACTACTGTGTATTATATTCCTAATTTATTGCACTGATATAATACTAGATTGTTTTGATGATTACTGTTTTGTAAAACAGTTTGATAACTGGTACAGTTAAGTGACCTTTCTTTATATCCCTACTGTGATAGCTTGTGATAGGGCTGCTCATCCACTTAAATCTTCCTTGAGTTAATTATGGTCACAGTACGATTCATGCACACACACCCCCAAATTCCCTTCCACTGTAAAAGCTCTTTCCTGCTTCTTTCATGTGAGATAAATTTCCCCTTTCTGCCTTTCCCTTCTCATCTCCCAGTGCCTCCCTCTTTCTCACCCCTTAATTTTTTTTGAAGTCATCTTGTCGTAATTGACTCGCACCTGTGGCCTCTGTTTATACTCCTGCTAACTCTCCTAATAATCATAAAGTTCTTAGCAGTGACAAGCATCATCTTTCTATATAGGAATTCAAACAGTTTAACCATGTCAAATTCTGCTAGTACTCCTCTTCACTATGGGTCTATGGAATTTCTTATGGGCAATGCAACAGAATCCTGATCCCTATGCCAATGAATCTCCTGCAATCTCCTTCTGACTAGATGTCCAATCTCCTTATTGTGTGTAGGTTGTGAGCTCTAGAAATTATTGCAACCTCATTCAATTACTCCCAAAGCATGCTACTAGCAACAACTGGGGAGAGTTAAGGTGAATCCCTGCCTTTAATCCACTATCTTAAGTCTGCCCCACCAACACACATTATTTTAACAAAACAAGTAAATTCTTGTGATTCAAAGAAGTACAATAATTCAACTTTGAATAGCTTAGTAGTGTTAAGCAACATTTCTACAACTGGTATCTCATTTTAAGAAACTGTTTAGGCAACCCGCTCTCTAACAGCTTGGTGTTGTAGATAGTGTGCTTAATTTAGATTCAGGAGGACAGCCCTCATATGGGTTCAGATCCTGTTTCTGATACTAGTTGTGCAATGATAAACAAACTACTTAAGGTCTTTAAGACTCAGTTCTTTTATCTACAAGATGGGAATGCTTTTCTCACGAAAGTGTGTGTGTGGAGCTTAAATAAGTTAACATAAATGCATATGTATGTGTGTATATATATGTATGCATATATACATATATACATACTCATATCTAATATTATATATTGTCTTTTCTTCAAATGTTAAAACACTATATACATATATATGTATATATGTATGTAAAATGAAGTTATATTAGATTAAAGTTTTCCTGACTCTAAAGTCTGACACTTTGAAAAGTGTGTATTTATATCATTTTCCCTTACATTATTCCTTCAGTGGTCATTTTAAAGTGCAAGTTATACATAATGTTTTGGGGGATTGCTTGATGATAAATATCTCATTGGCTGCCTGTCTATGGACACAACAAAGCAACATTTATCAAAGTGAAATAGAAATAATTTTAATTTAAAAAAGTTATGATCTTTTGAAGTTATATTTCTAAAGAGTACCCTAAAACAACAAACAATAAAAGATTGATTATCCTTTGATAGCATAATGTTCAATTCTTTTATCAGGAATTTTTAGAAGTTAGTGAATAAGACAAGTTAATAAGAATTTAAGTGTCTACTATGAACTAGAATATACTAAATACCAGATCAATAACTGTCTTTATAAGCTTAATGATTGCATTATTGATCACCTAAGAACTTACTTTTCAAACAGAATATAAACTTTTCCTATTTTAATCCCATTTTTTTATGTTATTAGTTGAAAAAAATATATATATTGTATATATATATATATATATATATATATAAATAAATATATATTTTTTTCCATCATGTACTATCAGTCCATACTTTGTAAGACTTTACCTAATAGCCAATGATCAAATTGCTTAAACCATTTAGATTTACCAAGAGACATCTGCCAAAGAAGTCTGGCTCTTTGTGATGACTCAAACATTGCGAGCAAGGCACCCTTATTATATGATTAGTTCAATTATAGTGGACCTTACGGATCTTAATAAAGAGACATTAAATTCGATAGATTTGTCTCTGGACTTGTTCTTGCATTTTATACTTTTGTTCACATCTAGCAATCTTTGTGTATAAATACAAGAATTTAGAAAATAGAAGGGCATAGAAATTAAGTCTTTCAAAAAGTCAGTATTGTTTGCAATTTGCACAAATAATTTGGGAATTAAAAGTAGCAAGCCGCTTTGCATTTTAAAACACATTCACAGTGATCCTGACGCATGGAGTAATGTTGCATTTCATTTCTAGTAAATGGTAGGAGAAAATGGTCAACTTTAGAAACTTAATATGATAAAAGAGATTTAATCTTCAACGGAAGCAATGCTTCAAAGGAAAGTAAATCCTGTCCTATAAATGCAACTGCAACTCTTGCTTGCATTGGTTTCCAAGTGATGATTTCCACACCTGCTTGAGATATTTTACAACCAGGGATAATGAAGATCTTTCTAGATTATATCTTAATGCTAATTTTTACTTCTTGCTGGAGTTTAGTAACCCTGGATCTGTTAGCCATTTCACAGAAACAACCAAAACTTTGCTCAAATCATAGGGTCATATGTTTAGAGCCAAAAGTGGTGTTACAGATAATTTATCCCAATGCTTTCATTTTACAATGAAGTAAACTGATCTCCACAGAGGCCAATCGACTGTCCCAAGACTAAATTTGAATCCAGCCCTTCTGACTCCACTTCCAATGTTATTTTTAATGTGCCATGCTGCATTTCTCTTGACTTCACTCTTATGATAATATAGATTTAGATTAAGTTTTTACTAACTCTAAAGTATGATGCCTTGAAAAATGAATATTTATCCCATTTTCTCTTACCTTATTCCTTCAGTGGTCCTTTTAAAGTGCTAGTTATACATAACATTTTGGGGGATTGTCTGATGATAAATATCTCATAGTCTGCCTATCTATGGAAACAACAAAGCAACATTCATCTAAGTGAAACAGAAATTATTTTAATTTAAAATCACTTCACTTACAATGAAATTGGATGGTTTGTAATATTTTCCATTTTCATTATAGAGTTTGTCATGAAAATGGATACACATTGAATCATCTTCCATTCTCATTACAAACTTTCACATTAACATGATATATCTCTGTTTGAATGCCCGTTATTTTTTCATCACTTTTTCAATATTGCTTTGACCTTTCAATTGTCTGTGTTTTCACTTGTTTGATATCCCTGTCTCTCCTTATGTCAATGCTGCTGTAAACCAGGCATTAATTAAATATCCTACAATGTAAATCATAAAATGTTTCAGACATTAACATTATAGAGATCATCATTGTAATTCACATGTCCCCTTTGTACTTCCCCACAAAAAATACTTGGAAAAAGTGATTATTGTTAATCAAATATCATTAAATTTTAGTTAACTCAGAAGCTCAAAAGTAAGATTGCTTGTTTACATATGAAGTACTTCCATCTCTTTAGGTGAATTTATGGGTTGCTAATAGATAATACCAACCATGACTGGTTAGTAGTTTTTTATAAAGAACTGAATTAACCAATTTATTTTCACTCACATGAGCAAATTAAATTCATCAAAATATTCTGAATAGTTCACAGTCTGAGATCCAAGTCATAAAGCTACTTTTGGCACCTCTAAGTTGTCACTTAGATAGAAGGGAGGGTTGAAGAAAAAGAAGTCACTCTTGCACTTCTAAAGAGAAAATTGGAATCTGTATTCCTATTTGGAAAATTAAAAATATTTACAGGAGTCTCTTCTGAAGACGCTTTACATGTACAGGATATTTAATGAGTCAGCACCTTTCTTAGATAACCGAATAAATCATAGGGTTTAGTGAGTATAGTCTAATACCTTAAATTAAGATTACAGGACTGTTTCAAGGAGGGGAATGGCAGGTATTTCAATAACTATATTAAAAAAACCACATCTATCAAAGCAACTCAGTCAGACATTTATTACACAACTACTTGTTGACTAATAGAGTGACTTGGCTACTATGTTTCAAGACACTGCTACTGGCTAGAAGGAAACAATGGCGAATAAGAAATTATTACTCCTTTCAAACAGCTTACACTTTAAGTGAATATATTATAATCAATGCATTTTCTTAAAGATTTCACAAGTAATTTCTTTCAGACAGAATAAATTCTGCCATTAAAAGGAAATGGCAAGCAAAACTGCAACAAAGGCAGGCTCCGACATAGTTTTCCCCAAGGTAGGATCACAATTTATCAATAGTGATACATTAACTGTTAGTAGAGTGGGTCATGCTGGCCATCTCATCTGAAAAAACCAGGACCTGGGAATGGTCAATTTAGTAGTTAGGCTAACAAAAAACAATAAATTGGGTCAATAGACTCCTCTTAATTATCAAAGACCACAATTAAGGGCCAAACAGATGAGTTTTCCTTCTAGTACTTAATTTCCACCTCCCCTAGGAGAGATAAGATAATCCCACTTAGAAAACGTTTTAATAAGGAGGTAGGTTAAAAGCTACCTCATCTCCTCCCTATTGCATCCTCTTTGGGTGATTAATTCTCAGGTGATAACAGTCTGTAGCAGGAGAAAGTGAGGTGGCCTTCAGGTGTGGATGATCACTGACCATTAAGGAATGTTAATTGCTTTATGTGACACATCTACCTCTAGTAATCTTGACCAGAAAACCAGAGCTATCCCAATCAGGTTTCCTTGGGTTTGGACTCACTCTTGGAGACCTTTGTTGTTGTTGGGGTTTAATTTTGATGGGGAGAGAAAAGGACAGTAGAATTATACCACGGGGAGAGTTTAGCTCAATCTGGTTTTCTACTATCTCTGAAGCAAGGGTCCCAGGTGACTACGCAAGTGCCCTGGGAGTTAAGAGTAATCACATTACTAGACCATTCCTTTAGAGATTACCATTTGAACTAGACTAAGAAATGGGATTTTGACAAAATGGGGGGAAAGATGGATTACAAGATAATATTAATTATGAAATGATACAGCATAATATTAATTTTCCTCATGCCTTACAGAAGCATAAAAAGTGGCACCCATAATTATGCAGAAGTCTTGTGCTTTTTATTTTATATGAATTATCAGATGAATAAATTTATATATCTACTTATTATACTATATCTACTATATATATAGTGTATATATACATTCATATATATATATACATATATAATATACATATATGTATATATATATATATATATACACAGCCATCAAGGAAATATATTGTCTACCAAGTCAACTGAAAAGAATAAAATTCTGAGATCTCTATGTCTTTAATATACATATTCTATAGCTATGAAAGAAAACTTCAAAATTCCTTTCTCGTATCAAACGTTTCATCAAACTCAGGTCAGGTTATACTTTTCACTTCTCCATTTAATTCTCATAAATATACAATATTTTTAAATATATTAAATATTACTACTATGAAATGTCCACTAGACAATTGATAATGTGGAACTGGAGCTTCGGAGAGAGAGTAGGACTGACCTGGGAGTCTTTTGCAGAGAAATGATATTTAAAACCACAGGTTTCCTCATGAGGTCACCATGATAGAGAGTGGCAAATAGTGTGTAAAATGAAGAAGAAGAAAGCAATAGAAGAAGAATGACAGTGGATCTATCTAGAAATCATAATGACCCATTAGTAGGAAGTAAGATAGATTCTATGCTCCCATGCCCTGAAATATCTATATAATAATGTACAGAATATGAGTGTTAAACATAGTGAACTTGACATTCTGAGGTACAATAGTGTTTTAAAAATTACCATATCATTATTACCAAGATATAGTGACATGAGCATTATGAAGAGTATATGGTAATATAATAGTACACCTTGTTTAAAAGAAATTATTATTTAGAAGGGCCTTGGATACAGCAATATTCATTCCACAAGTATTCATTAAATGCCAGGTATGTTCAAAGTAGTATTTAAAAGCTGATCATACAAAGAAGCACAAGAAATCAAAAGAAATCCATATTTTTAAAAAGCTCACAGTTTAATGCATGAGACGACATTCAGACAACTATGTACAAGTAGGATATAAGCAGGATAATTTGAGGATAGTCTTAAAGAAAAGGCAGGAATATTAAGGACTTGGAAAGCAAAGCTTTAGGTGACATTGGAAAGAGAAACCCAGGGAGTGGAGATGAGAAGGGAGTTTAAGTCAAGGGAGGCATGAAGTCAGGGTATCTTATGTAAGAATAGCAAGAATTCTAGCATCACTGAATCACAGAATATATGTAAATAGGAAATGGGAAGATAGGAGAGACAGAGAGTTCATAAAGTGTTTGCCATATGATACCAGACGCTATGATAAATGCTGTAGAAGCAAACAAGGGAGTCCCCATCATCAAAGAATTTACTTTCTAATATGAAAAAACAGTACATTTTTGGGGAACTGTTGGATTGTTGGCAGAGTATAGTAAAATACCAATATTAGAACAAGGCAACTGTCAGGGAGGTGGAAAATTCCAGAGAGAAAATTAATCTAGGAATGAAGTGAACATGAAAAGGCCTACTCAAGAAACGAGGGTCCAGGATAGGGAGTCATCAATTAGGAGAGATGGTCTTAGAGAGAAAGTAACTGACTGGTGAGGAGGTAGAGAAGACAAGAAAGTGAGTCAAGATGAAAGACAAAAAGATATATTTCCAAAGAAATTGGAAAAGTGTTTACATTTACACAAATATTTATAGATGCACTTTTTGTATTGACGAAGTATTGGAAGTTAAAGGGATGCAAATGAGTTGGGGAACCATTGAACAAGTTGTGGTATATGATTGTGATAGAATACTGTTTTGCTACAAGAAATATCAAGCAGGATGGTTTCAAAAAAATCTGGGAAGACGTACATGAACTTATGCAAAGTGAAGTGAGCAAAACCAGGAGAACATTGTACAAAGTGATGATATTGTAACACTGACACACAGTAAAAGACTTAGCTACTCTGATCAATAAAATGATAAAAGATAATTTCAAATGACTCATGATAAAAATGCTATCTACCTCCAGAGAGAGAGAGAAAGAGAGAGAGAGACAGAGACAGAGAGAGACAGAGACAGAGAGAGAATAGATAGGCTGAATGCAAATTGAAGCATATTTTTCATTATATTTTTATTGCAACATGGTTAATATGAAAATACATGTTGCATGTCTTCACATGTATAATGAACATGATATTGTTTACCTTCTCAGTGCGTGGGAAAGGGGCTACAAGGAGAGAGAGAGAGATTTTGGAAAGAAGAAGAAGAAGAAGAAGAAGAACAAGAAGAAGAAGAAGAAGAAGAACAAGAACAAGAACAAGAAGTACAAGAAGAACAAGAACAAGAAGAAGAAGAACAAGAACAAGAAGAAGAAGAACAAGAACAAGAACAAGAAGAACAAGAACAAGAAGAAGAAGAACAAGAACAAGAACAAGAACAAGAAGACGACTTTGATGATGATAGCAACTTGATAATTTTTGTAGCAAAGTTTATACCTTCTGGAAAGAGAAAAACTATGAAGAAAGAATACCTGATACAGAGCATAAAGAATAGCCAGAGACACATATGTGTGTATACTCACATATGTGTGTAAATATATATATATATACATATATGTATATGTTCACATAAACACATGTGTATGAAAGATATAGATATATCAATATGCTTATGCATAGATATATGCTTATGTCAATAGATATAGGTAGATAAATATAGATATTAATATGTATATAGTTATATCTCTATCTATCTATCTATCTATCTATCTATATTTTAAGACTAGATATGTCATTTCATCAGTACAGGAAACTTGCAAAGAGAACCTCCTCATATCAAAATGCTGAGACTTCCTTCCAATGCAGATTGACACACAATCTAAAACCTCGAGTCTTGGAGAGTTGCTTGGCAGCACTGACCTTAAAACGATATGTCTAGGATCATGTAGTTAGTATGTATCTTTAGAGACATCCATCAAGGTCTTTTTTTACTCCAAGACTGGCTTTCTCTCCACTACACTATGCTGACATTAAAAGGCTATGATTATAGGGGGAGGGGAGGTCAATGATCTACATATCTATTGGAAGTCTTGATTTGATAATTATTTTTATCTGATGAGTTATTTACATGTTAAAATAAAAATCTCTTCTTTCAGAAGATATAGAAAATAGTGAAATTCTGAATCTGAATCTGACCAAAAGCGAGGAACTGGTGGATGGACTAGGAAAAACAGAAACAAAACTAAATGAATCATGATAACAAAAAAGCACAATCCTCTAAAAAATAAAATGAATGAGTTGAGGCTTTCAAGAGAGTTAAGACCATTACCACTAAGAATGAAGACTCATTGAATCCATGCCAGTGGAGAAAGAAAGAACACAGAAATGATAGTTCCACTTCATGGAAATGATTGAGCAATGACTCTAATGTATAAGGCCCGGAGGGGTGGGGATGGAACCCTTTAAATTCTACCTTGTTTCTATTTTTTCTATCATGAAGAAAAATGAAAGAAGACCTAAAATACCATATAACAGAACTGTGATCCATAAAGATTTTTTTTTTTGCAGAATTTTATTTTATTTTATTTTATTTTATTTTGTAATGTTTAACAATCACTGCCATACAATTGCTATTTTATCCCTCCCCACCTACTCCCCACTACCCCCCTCCCTCCCCACGACTGCATACAATTCTGTATAGATTCTACATATACTTTCCTATTGAGTATATTTTCACTATAGTCATGCTATGTAGTCAGACTAAGATAAATGAAAGAAATCATATAACAAATCAGAACATGATACACAAACACATACACATACACAAACATGATCTGCTACAATGTGTGAGTGACTTCCATATTTCTCTCTCTGAGTGTGGCAGGCATTTTGCTTTGAGATACTCCATTGGGATTTTTTTTTTTTTTTTGGTAAGAAGTTCTTGTGTTATTACAAAAATCTAAGTCTACCAGAAAAAACTCTCACACACTGTGGTTGTTGCTGTGCATAAAGTTTTCCTGGTTCTGCTCCTGTCACTCAGCATCAGGTCATATAAGTCCTTCCAGGCCTCTCTGAAGTCTTCTTGTTCATCATTTCTTATGGCACAATAGTACTCCATTACATTCATATACCATAATTTATTCAGCCATTCCCCAATTGATGGACATCCCCTTGACTTCCAGTTTTTGGCAACTACATAGAGTTCTGCTATAAATATTTTTGTACATGTGGGACCCTTTCCCATTTTTATGATCTCTTGGGGATATAGCCCTAGCAGCGATATTGCTGGGTCAAAGGGTATGCACATTTTTGTAGCCCTTTGGGCATAGTTCCAAATTGCTCTCCAGAATGGTTGGATGCGCTCGCAGCTCCACCAACAATGAATTAGTGTTCCAACTCTCCCACATCCTCTCCAGCATTTATCATTTTCTTGTTCCGTCATGTTTGCCAATCTTATAGGTGTGATGTGGTACCTCAGAGTTGTTTTGATTTGCATCTCTCTAACCAAGAGTGATTTAGAGCATTTTTTCATATGATTATAGATAGCTTTAATTTCTTCCTCTGAAAATTGCCTGTTCATATCCTTTGACCATTTATCAATTGGGGAATGACTTGTATGATTATACATTTGGATCAGTTCTCTATATATTCTAGAAATGAGGCCTTTATCCCCCAGCTTAGCTGTAAAAATTCTTTCCCAATTTACTACATCCCTCCGGATTTTGGTTGCATTGGGTTTGGTTGTGCAAAAACTTCTCAGTTTAATGTAATCAAAGTTATCCATTTTGCATTTCATAATGCATTCTATCTCTCCTTTAGTAAAGAATTCTTCCCTTTTCCATAGATCTGATAAATACACTATTCCTTGCTTCTCCAGTTTATTCATGGTAGCAATCTTTATACCTAAATCATGTACCCATTTGGACTTTACTCTTGTGTACGGTGTCAGGTATGGGTCTATGCCTAATTTCTGCCACACTGTTATCCAGTTTTCCCAGCAATTTTTGTCAAACAGTGAGTTCTTATCCCAGAAGCTGGGGTCCTTGGGTTTATCAAACAGAAGGTTGCTATATTCCTTGCCTACTGCATCTTGAGTGCCAAGTCTATTCCACTTGTCTTCCTCTGTGTTTCTTAGCCAATACCAAGTGGTTTTGATAATTGCTGCTTTATAGTACAGTTTGAGGTCTGGTAGCACTAGGCCACCTTCCCAAGCATTTCTTTTCACTAGTTCCTTTGATATTCTGGACCTTTTGTTTTTCCAAATGAATTTTGATATTATTTTGTCCAGCTCTAGAAAGTAATTGCCTGATAGTTTAATTGGTATGGCACTAAATAAGTATATTAATTTGGGTAGAATTGTCATTTTTATTATATTAGCACAGCCTACCCATGAGCAACTAATGTTTTTCCACTTACATAAATCTGACTTTATTTGTGCAAAAAGTGTCTTGTAATTGTGTTCATATAATCCCTGGGTTTGTTTTGGCAGGTAGACTCCTAAGTATTTTATACTGTCTACCCTAACTTTAAATGGGATTTCTCTTTCTATCTCTTGCTGTTGGACTTTGTTGCTAATATATAGGAATGCAGAAGATTTGTGTGGGTTTATTTTGTACCCTGCAACTTTGCCAAAGTTGTTTATTAATTCTAGTAATTTTTTACTTGAATCTCTGGGATTCTCTAGGTAAATCATGATATCATCTGCAAAGAGTGATAACTTAGTTTCTTCTTTGGCTATTTTAATTCCTTGGATATCTTTATCTTGTCTAATTGCTACAGCTAACATTTCTAGTACCATATTAAATAATAGTGGTGATAATGGACAACCTTGTTTCACCCCTGATTTTATTGGGAATGCATCTAGCTTATCCCCATTGCATATAATGCTTGCTGAACGTTTTAGATAGATACTGCTTATTATTTCATGGAAAGTTCCCTTTATTCCTACATTCTCCAATGTTTTTAGTAGGAATGGATGTTGTATTTTGTCAAAAGCTTTTTATGCAACTATTGAGATAATCATGTGGTTTTTGTTAGCTTTGTTGTTGAGGTGATAGATAATGCTAATAGTTTTCCTAATATTGAACCAGCCCTGTAGTCCTGGTATGAATCCTACCTGATCATAATGTATTAATCTCGTGATAAGATGCTGTATTCGTTTTGCTAGAATCTTATTTAAAATTTTTGCATCTATATTCATTAGGGAAATTGGTCTATAATTTTCTTTCTCTATTTTGTCTCTTCCTGGTTTGGGTATCAAAACCATATTTGTATCATAGAAAGAATTTGGGAGGACTCCTTCTTCCCCAATTTTCAAGAATAGTGTATGTAGTATTGGAATTAACTGTTCTTTAAATGTTTGATAGAATTCACTTGTGAATCCATCTGGCCCTGGAGATTTTTTCCTAGGGAGTTCATTGATGGCTTGTTCAATTTCTTTTTCTGAGATGGGGTTGTTTAAGTATTCAACTTCCTCTTCTGTTAATCTGGACAATTTGTATTTTTTAAAATATTCATCCATCTCATTTAGATTATCGAATTTGTGGGCATAAAGTTGGGCAAAGTATTTTTTAGTTATTGTTTTAATTTCCTCCTCATTGGAGGTGAGTTCACCCCTTTCATTTTTAATATTAGTAATTTGATTTTCTTCTTTCTTTTTTTTAATCAGATTGACCAAAGGTTTATCAATTTTATTAGTTTTTTCATAAAACCAACTATTGGTTTTATTTATTAATTCAATAGTTTTCTTAATTTCAATTTTATTAATCTCTCCTTTGGTTTTCAGTATTTCTAATTTGGTATTTACTTGGGGATTTTCAATTTGTTCTTTTTCTAGCTTTTTCAACTGCAAGCCTAAGTCATTGATCTCCTCTTTCTCTATTTTATTTATGTAAGCATTCAGAGATATAAAACTTCCCCTAATAACTGCTTTTGCAGTATCCCATAAGTTTTGGTATGTTGTCTCACTATTGTCATTCTCTTGAATGAAATTGTTGATTGTTTCTATGATTTCTTCTTTAACCCAACCCTTCTTTAGAATTAGATTATTTAGTTTCCAATTGATTTTTGGTTTCTCTTTCCATGGCCTTTTATTACATGTAATTTTTAATGCATTATCATCTGAGAAGGATGCATTGATTATCTCTACCTTTCTGCACTGGATTGTGAAATTTTTATGTCCTAGTATATGGTCAATTTTTGTAAATGTTCCATGTACCGCTGAGAAAAAAGTATATTCCTTTCTATTCCCATTTAATTTTCTCCAAAGATCTATCATATCTACCTTATCCAGAGTTTTATTTACCTCCTTAACCTCTTTCTTGTTTATTTTGAGGTTGGATTTATCTAGTTCAGAGAGGGGGAGGTTGAGGTCCCCCACTAGTATAGTTTTGCTATCAATTTCTTCCTTCAACTCCCCCAACCTCTCCTCTAAGAATCTGGATGCTATACCACTTGGAGCATACATGTTTAGTAATGATATTGCTTCATTGTCTATGGTGCCTTTTAGCAGGATATAGTTTCCATCCTTATCCCTTTTGATTAGATTTATTTCTGCTTTTGCTTTGTCTGAGATTAGGATTGATACTCCTGCCTTTCTTACATGAGCTGAAGCACAATATATTCTGCTCCATCCTTTGACCTTTATCCCATGTGTATCCCCCCGTTTCAAATGTGTTTCTTGTAAGCAGCATATTGTTGGATTATGGCTTTTAATCCATTCTGCTATCCGTCTCCGTTTTATGGGAGAGTTCATTCCATTCACATTCACAGTTATGATTACAATCTGTGTATTTCCCTCCAACCTCTTTCCCACCATTTGTGCTTTTAGCTCTCCTGTCTCCCTTCCCCTCCTCAATAGTATTCACTTTTCTCCCCCTCCTCCTGCAGCCTTCCCCTCCTTCTTTTGACCCCCCTCCCTTTTAGTTCCCTTTACTCTTATTGCTTCTTTCCTCCCTTTTAGCCACCCTCGCCTTTCTTCCCCCTTCCCCTCCTACTACCTATAGAGCTAGTTAGGCTTATCTACTTAAGATTATTGTTCCCTCCTTTGAACAAATCAGATGAGAGTACCTCTCAAACAATGCTCATCTCCCTCCCCTCCTTCCCTCTACTATAGTTTTGTACTTCTTCCTGTGATATCATTTGCCATTTTCTGCTTCCCCCTTTCCACACCTCCTATTAAATTCCCTTCTCATACTTAAATCATATTTTTGACATGACATCATTTACTTTATGCCCGTTCCCTCTACATATATCCCTTTTATCATAATAGCTGCACAGTTCTCAAGATTAACAGGTATCATCTTCCCTTATAGGGAGGTAAACAGTTTGCCCTAATTGAGTAGCAAGTTTTTGTTTTTGTTTTTTCCCCTCTGTTTACCTTTTTATGATTCTCTGGAGACCTGCATTTGAAGATCAAATTGTCTATTGAGTTCTGGTGTTTTGGTCAGGAAGCTCTGGAAATCCCTTATTTCGTTGAATGACTTTCTCCTTGCCTGAAATGTTATGCTGAACTTTGCTGGGTAGTTGATCCTTGGTTGAAGTCCCAACTCCTTTGCCTTACGGAATATTGGGTTCCAATTCTTTCGATCTTTTAATGTAGAAGCTGCAAGGTCCTGTGTGATCCTGACTGTGTGTCCTTGATATTTGAATTGTTTCTTTCTGGCTGCTTGTAGTATTTTCTCCTTCACTTGATAGCTCTGGAATTTGGCAACAATATTTCTTGGGGTTTTGAGTTTGGGATCCCTTTCGGGAGGGGAACGGTGGATTCTTTCGATGACTATTTTGCCCTCTGAGTCTAGTACTTCTGGACAGTTTTCCTTGATGATTTCCTGGAAGATATTGTCCAGACTCTTTTCTTCATCATGGGTTTCTGGCAGGCCAATAATTCTTAGATTTTCTCTCCTGGATCTGTTTTCCAGGTCAGTTGTTTTTCCAATTAAATATTTTACATTTTCTTCTATCTTTTCATTCTTTAGATTTTGTTTGACTGATTCTTGTTGCCTCATTGAGTCATTAGTTTCTACTTGCCCAATTCTAATCTTCATCGTATTGTTTTCTTCAGTTAGCTTTTGCATCTCCTTTTCCATCTGACCAATTTTTCCCTTTAAGGAGCTATTTTCTCCATTTAATTTTTGTACTTCTTTTTCCATTTGATCAATTTTCCCAGTTAAGTTTTGGGTTTCCTTTTCCATCTGATCAATTTTCCCAATTAGGTTTTGGGTTTCCTTTTCCATTTGATTAGCTCTTCCTTTTAGGGAATTATTCTCTCCAGTTAATTTTTGAACTTCCTTTTCCATTTCTTCAATTTTCTTTTTCAGGGTGATGTTCTCATCAGTGAATTCTTTTTTTATAGTTTTAAAATCATTGGCCAGTTTTTCTTTTATATCCTTCTTCAGACGTTCCAAGTAATCTAGTTGTGCTTGCGAGAAATTCATAGTCCCATCTGAGGTTTCAGATGGAAGTACAGTCTCTGCTCTAACCTCTTTGGTGTTTGTGTTTTGGTCCTTATCCCCATAGAAAGATTCTATGGTTTTTTCACTTTTCGTCTGCTTTTTCCGTTTCATGATGTTAGCTGAGTGTTGTAGATTTTGGTTCTTTCAGTCAGAAGGTACAGATCTTTAAGTTGAGCTGATGTGTGTCTGGGCTAAAAGCAGGCTTTTGTTTTTTGTTTCCCTGATCAACCCTAAGGTTAGCTTGTTAGATGTGTGGAAGGTGTGGTCTGGTCTCAGGCTATCTCCTCAGCTGACTTGAGGCAAAGGCAAGGTCAGGGGATGGTGATCCCAGCTTCCCTATTGTCTTCCCTTTTCCCCTGGAGGGCTGGGGCACGCCTAGAAGCTAACGCGTGTTCCCGCCCCTCCTGGGGCTCGTCTCCAGGCTCTGAGGCTTGCCTGGGTCTCAGTGAGAATTTTCTCTGCCCTGGGTCATCTGTCCCTCCAGATCGCCTCCTCCACAGTAGGAAGAATCCCCCTTTGCCACTTTTCCAGCCTCTGGTGTTATGAGACCACCCGCCCCCTTCTGCTGTTCCCGCTGATCCAGGATTAATCTGGGGAAGAATTTTATGGTTCCCTCATGGTCATCAGGGTGGAGGAGAGAGCACTTACTGATCACTCTGCCATCCCAGTTCCTGGAAGTTCAAGTAGTGACCCACCGAAGTCCGTCTTCAGGCTGAAGATTTCAAGGGCTGCTGCGCTGATGTCTGGCACTCAGCGGCTCTCACCGGCTCGGCCTGGCTTATCTCCTGCTCTGCTGGTCTGGCCCGCCACTCTCGGGCTCATCTGGTACCCTCCGCCCTGCCGCGCTGACCGCGTTGCGCTGTGCGCCGGGGTCTTACCCCCGTGGAACAGATCCCTCCCGTGGACCCTCCGGTCCAGCCTGGGCTCCGAATCTGTCAAAGTCCGTCACCCACTGTATTCTACACCTCCAAAGCCTGGTCAGACTCTGCCCCCAGAGATATCCAGAGGAGTTTTTCCAGGAGCTTAGGTGAGTCGTTGCTTTCACTCCGCCATCTTGGCTCTGCCCGATCCATAAAGATTACAACAATAAAGAACTATGGAGTGAATGAAAACTGGTAAAATTCACAATGCAGAACTGGAAAGCGCCTAAGATTTTTTGGTATTGCTTTATTGGGGGGAGTTGTTTTTAAACAACTGGTTAAATTCAGGATTAGAAAGAATTTAGTTAATAGTAGTTCTTGTAAAAATATAAGATTTAATGGACACTGTATGTATGCAAATTCTAAACAACATTGTGTGAGATAATTAAGCTCATTTTACAGATGGGGAAACTGAGCCTGGGAAAAATTAAGTGACTTACCAATGATCACACAGCTAAGAATTACATAAGATAGAATTGAAACCCAGGTCTTTGTGACCCCCAGGTCTGACTGAATAATAGCTTGCCTGAAATGTTTGAAAGTGTTTCATACTTCAGGTCGACATCATAATATTTGGCCTCTGATCACCCTTTCTACTCTGAAATTCTATGACCCTCTAATTCTGATTGCTCTTTCTGTCTCTCCTCTGAAATTCCAGGGCACTTTTTTGGTACTGTTCTTATGGCACTTATATTCTACCTCAGTTTATAGTTACATATGTGTATTATCCATACAGCTATTTTAATCTCACTGATGGCATGCAATTTTCATGAATTTCACAGTGCCTAACACAGTGACTGTTGTAGTATGTGCTTACTTGTTGATCATCCTTCATTTTCAGAGAGGACCAGTAACATCATGGGGTGAATTCTTGTAAGAATTCAATTTAAGTGAGGCAGACTTACACAAAATTGTCAGGCCCACTCTTTCTTCCAGATTCATTAAAGTCCAGTGGAAAGATGAAAGTTAAAAGAACTGGCAATGGCCTAGGATACAATAGATGACCCATGTCTTGAATATCTGCTGAAGGTCTAAGTACTCTGCAGCACCTACTTCAGCAAACTTCATGACCATTGAAACAAATAGTTTTCATCTGCCCATCTGCCTGATAAATGTTTTCACTCTACAAAGGTATCTAATCTGATTCATTCTTGTATGAATGTTAGATTGAATGTATTCTTTTAAAGCTGGTAAATGTTGTGAAATGAAATATTTTAGAGGAAAACAACTGTTTCAATTTAAACTTATAATGACTTGCACAGAAACCTGTGGTGCTTAGTAAATATAACACCAGTGGGCATTTATTATTATGATTTAATACTGAAGTTTGAATTTCATAACCTTTCCTTGATGAAAACTTCCCATAGAGAACAAGTGAAAGCATTCTATTATGCTTATGAAATTAACCCAACTTATGTTTTAAAGTTCTAGGAATGTGAATTAGTGTTAAAACATTTTTTACACATTTGAAAATTGAGATTTTCTAAACAAAGTGATTGGTTCTAATTCATTCAATTTTCTTTTCTCCCCAAATATACATGTGAAGCTATTTCTAGGATGTCTCATAAATTCACCAGACTTCCAGGTTTATCCCCTCAGACATCTTTGCAAGTGATACTTCTGATGTTAGCACTGTAAAGTGTAACCTGTGAATTTTCACCTCAGAATCATATTTTAAATATTTCAAATTGTAGTATTTCAGCATGGACAAATCCACAAAAGGTTTTATTTGGAAGAAGGAAGGGGGAAAATAACATCAAAGAACAATACAACATTATTCTTTAAAGGTTTTGATAAATTACAAATAATTTCAACATTGGAAGATCAGTAAAAAGATCATCAGATATATGAATTATAGATTTCCTCTACTTTTTGAGATTTTTTTAATCCAAGTCAATTTATGTAAGTGAGTAGGATAAAAAAGTTTTTACTGCACAGAAAGAAGCACATACATGTATTGAATTTGCCATTTTCTATTTGAGATGTTTGGAGGTGCATGTAGCTTTCAATCATGAGACCTTTTAGTAGATAGAGCACAATGGCTTCTGTGACTTTTTATGTGGGTGGCCTTGAATGCACCGAGAAGACAGTGTGATTTTTTTATGCAAGAACTAGGAATTCCCACAAGGAGTGAAATTTTACTGGTCAGTGGAACAAATGACTGCAATTAGCAAGTCACCTTAAGTAGTGATTGCACAGTATTTAAAACCAGTGAGTTTGATTCTCAGGTCATTATGCAGGCAAAGACCCCACTGACTCTAATAGTCATTCTGTAACAAGCAGCAATGAGGCAACATAGAAACTTCTGACAGATGCGGGACTGTGTTAAAATAGTAGCTTTTGCCCAAGGCCAACTAGCAGCATTGGAAACTATGGAATTATTATAATGATCCTGCAAGTACTATGTGACTATGTGAAGAATTTAGCCAACGAAATAGAGAACAAAATCAGCATCTCCTAGTTTGATGCGGCTTTGTGCTGAAGTATAACTGTGAATAGAGTAGAGAAGATTAAGGGATATGTGAAATGAAATGATTTAAATTCTATTGTAATGAAAATCTCAATTTAAGCAAGAAATAGAGTTCTAAGCCTGAGCAGTATTTCAGGTAATAATCCATACACTTGATTTTCAATACAATAAGAACATTTTTCCAATATACTTCATTTTAGCTATATTTGACACATAGTACTATGAAATAGAGTCCAGAACAAATTTAGAGGTGCTATTTCAAAGCTTCAAGATGGAATTAAATTTTTTAAAAGTATTTTCAGATTTAAGGCAACTATTATTGTTTTCATAAGTGAAATAGGAAAAAAAATCACATCATGTGGTAGGAGCTATAATCTATGAGAAAAAAATAGTGTAAGATTTAGCCTTAAATACTTATTGTTTCAGATGTGTAATGTTGGAAAAAATTAAAAGGTGTACCCTTCCTTGCTTTGCCACATTAACTTCTTCATGTAGCATAAAGTAGGACAAGTATTCTTGCCTGCTTATAAACTTTTAAAAATATTAAAATAATAGGATTACCTTTATTCATAATACTATTTATTTTTTGCTCTTAAATATTCAAAGAGGAAAGGAAAAGAGGGAGGGAAGGAGAGAAGAAGGAAACACGCATTTATTAAGTGCTTACTATTACTCATGGACTGCGTCAAGAGCTGGGGATACAAATATAAGCAAAAAGAAATCTGCCTTCAGCGATCTTGCATTCTAATGGGGAAGACAGCACAAAAAAAGGAGGCTGAAAAGTGTGAAGGGTTGAAGTCTGGAAGCCAGAAACAGGACCAGTAGGAGATGAAGGCAAACTATGACCCTTTGACAGAATGAAGGCCCCAAGAGATGCTCAACAATTTGAAAATTGGGCAGGTTTTACAGGGGGTTAACTCAACTTGAGATGGCCACAGAGAGGTTGGATGCTCCCAAGTGAGAAGCTCCTTGGTTCTAAGGAAGTTTCCAGGATGTATAAATTTTTAAAGGATTTTTGCACAATCGGAAGATCTTTCTCATCCATTAACAGACTCATGTGCCCTACTTGAATAATATGGAAGCCTGAGTCCAATCAATCTGTGGTGGGAGGAGCTTACTGAATGGGTGGAGCAGAAAGGGTGGAGCAGAAGAAGTTGGAGGTGAGAAGAAGTTGATTACAGCAGTTAGAACTGAGGGAGAAAGAGGAAACAGGCAATAAACTGTGTTTGTTTGTGGGAAGGCCCTAGTAGGGGGAAGGTGTGGGGATTGTGGTGCCCCCAGCATTGTTATTGAGTATAGATTTCTTTGTTTCTGTGATGAATTTGGTTTTCTGGTGTTGGAATTTGGTTTTCTGGTGTTTAAATAAACGTTTTGGTTCTGTCTTCCATGTGGGGAGTCTGTTACATTTTACAATTCAGAATTATGCCAGGATATTCGTAGCAGATGTAGGTGCTGTGAATATAGCACTGGTGCTAAAATGGGACAGCTGCAGAAGCATAACTTTGAAATCCAGAATCCAGGAAAAAAGCCTGGTGGAGATAAGATTAAACAAGATGCAAGACAAAATAAAATAAAATAATTTAAGATTTCCTTGTACTAGGTTTATTAAGAATAGTAATTGAGGAAGAAGATTTTGGCAAAATTGAAATATCAGTGAAAATAGATAAAATAGTTGCTGAAATTCTAGGAAATGTAGACCTGTGTATTAAAAGGATCATTTTGGCAGTTAAGTGAGTGATGGACTGGTGAGTTAGGAGATTAGGGGCAGAGAAAACAGGATGCTATTATTGGAGTCTAGAAGAGAGATAGAGAGTGAATATGTGTTCTGGCAGTATGTAATGGGAGAATGTGACGGATGTAACAGATATTTCTTGATAGAACACATATTTGACAATTTATTGGTTGTAGAGGATAAAAGAAAGTAAAAAGTCAAAGCTAACTCCAAAATTTTGAGTGTAGAAGACTGGAAAGATAGTGATTGCCATCAATAGAATTAGGGAGGTTTGTAGGAGGGAAGATGAAGAACAGTTTTGGACACATTGAGTTTGATGCTCTGATTGGATATTTGGGGAGACAGGTCTAATATGGAATTGGAGATAGACACTAAGTTCAGGGTAGAAATTACGACTGATTATATAGATTGAAAATTCACCTATATGAAAACGATAAAAGAAACTGTGATTGGAAGAAACTGCCTAATGAAAGGGTTAAAATGAAGATTGCAAAGTAAAGGGCATGAGGTGTGACCATGTAGGAGTGAGAGAATCATGACAAAATAGTGAAAGTAATCAGTAAAAAATGATTGAAAGGTAGGAGGAGAACCAGAAGAAATTATTGCAAATGAAACCAAAAGAAAGGAGAATAACTAGAAGCAAGAGGTGGCCAATAGAGTCTCTTCTTGTAGAGACTGTAGCTGTTCTGTCTCCAGAAAAGATAATTTCTTATACTCCAAACCAACAAATAAAGTCATGAAGTATTTATCAGGTTTTAAAAGAAAGGCAAAAACAGGGATTTCTCTTAAGAAATTCACAGTCTAATGAGGGAGCTACTATGCAAACTATGTAAAAATACTACATATACAAGATAAAAAACTTCAATGAAAGATGACATATATACACAAGTACCACCATGTGCAAGTTCATTTTAAAAAAAGAAGAGAACAGTAGAAGTCTTAGGAAACTCCCTTGAAAGATAGCTATTTATGAACCAGAGCACTGGATGTGAAGTCAGAAACACCTAAGTTGGAATCCTCCCTCAGACAATAGTTGTATGACCCTTGGGAAGTCACCTAACCCTCTTGAAGCCCAAATTTTCGTTGCTGTTTATCAGTCATTTTCAGACATACCCAACACTTCGTGACTCTGTTTGAGATTTTTTTGGCAAAGATATTGGGGTAATTTGTCATTTCCTTCTTCAGCTCATTTTGTAGATGAGGAAACTGAAGCAAATAGGGTTAAATGACTGGCCCAGAGTCACTCAACTAGTAAGTTGTCTGAGGCCAGATTTGAACTCACAAAGATGAATCTTCCTGACTCCAATGCAGCCTAATTTTTACTAATCTGTGAAATATCAGTAATAGTAACATCTTTATCAGACCATGTGAAGAAATGAAATAACATATACAAAACACTTACAGACATTAATGCTCTATATAATTATTATTGTTTTTATTAGTAATAATTTAATCACTATTACACATAAACAACCAAGGAGTTTTCTGTCTTCCTGGAGTATGTACCTGAGATATGACAGAAAATCTACAGATGTGATGATCATAGTTTTTTTTTTACTTTTGATAATTGGGAGGAAGGAAGTAATATAGGTCTATTTTTTTATTCTGCAACATTTATGAAATTATTAATAGTTTCAATGATTTGGGGTTCATTTTTATGATTCTCTAAGTAGGCCATCAAATCATCTTCAAATAGTATTGATTTTGTTTCTGCTTTGCCTATATCTTTTCTCTCATTTCTTTTTATTGTTTTATTGCTATAACTAGTATTTCTATAATTATATCAAGTAGGAGTTGTGAAAAGAATAATCCTTGTTTCTCTTCTGATCTTTTTAGACAGATCAAAAATATTGGGAGTAGATCCAAGATAGTGGAGTGAGAGTAACTACTCACCTAAGATCTTAGACAAACTCCTTCAGATACTTCTAGAAAGAGAATCTGACCAAATTTTGGAGATGCATAATCCAATAAGAGACAGACTGTGGCAGATTCACAGACCAGGACAGACTGGAAGGTTGACAGAAAGGATCTGTTCCACAGGGGTGAGCCCACAGCACACAGCACAACACGTCCCACCACAGCAGCACTACCGACCAGGAAAGCCCTAGGGCTGCCTGAACCTTGCCTTTGTTCTAGCTCAGCTGAGGAGATCTCCCATGACCAGACCATCCCTTCCCCACACTTTACAAGCTAACCCCAGGGCTAAGCCAGGGAAGCACAAAACAGTATGGCGGAACAGCAGAGTGGGAACCCAGGGCAGGAGACAAAAGGATCCAAGTATGTGACAGCTGCTGAGTCCCAGGAATCAACCAAAGTCACTCCTGAGACTTGCAGCCTGGAGATTAAACGTCTGTAAGTCACCTACTTGAACTTCGGGGAGCCAAAGTGGCAGAGTGATTGGTAAATGCTCTCTCCCCTTTCCCTTGCTGACTTCAAAAGAACCAGAAAAATCCAGGATCAGTGGGATCAGCAGAAGGGGAAAACACTCTTGTAGCACCTGAAGCTAGGAAAATAGCTAAAGGGGATTCCTCTTACTGTGGCGAGGGGAACTGGAATGACAGTAGCCTTGGGGGGTAGAAACTCTTACTAGGACCCAGATATGCCTAAGCACTCCAAGGGAAATGGGAACACAATTGAGCAGCCAGGATAACCAAGCACTAAGCTTGCCTTTGTTCTAGCTCAGCTGAGGAGATATCCCATGACTAGACCACCCCTTCCCCACACTTAACAAGCTAACCCCAGGGCTGAGCCAGGGAAACACAATAGAGAAAGAAAAAAAGGTGCCTGCCCTTAGCTTTTTCAAACCAGTCAGCTCAACACCAGGTTCTCCAGCTTCTAACTGAAAGAAACAGAGGCCAGAACACACAAAACCTCACCATCATGAGCAAGAAGAAGCAAAGCAAGCAGGAAAAGAGCATGGAGTCTTTCTATTGGGACAAGGACCAAAACACGAATACCAAAGAGGTCAGTACTGTGACTGTACTTCCATCTGAAACTTCGGAAGGGCCTATGAACTGCTCACATGCACAAACAGCTCCCTTGGAACAGGTGAAGAAGGAAATAGAAGAAAAACTGGTCAATGATTTGAAAAGGATGAAAAAATTCACCGAGGAGAACAGATCTTTAAAAAGGAAAATTGAACAAATGGAAAAGGAAGCACAAAACCTAACTAGAAAAATTGGACAAATGGAAAAGGAAGTACAAAAGAACAGGAGAAAATAATTCCTTAAAAGGAGTAATTAGACAGATGGAAAAGGATATGCAAAAGAAAACTGAAGAAAACAATTTGATAAAAATTAGAATTGGCAAGCAGAAACTAATGAATCTACGAGACATCAAGAATCAGTCAAACAAAGTCTAAAGAATAAAAAGGTAGAAGAAAATGTAAAATATCTAATTGGCAAAACAACTGACCTGGAAAATAAATCCAGGAGAGAAACTGTAGGAATTATTAGCCTACCAGAAGGCCATGATGAAAAAAGTCTGAACAATATTTTCCAAGAAATCATCGAGGAGAACTGCCCAGAAGTGCTATATCCAGAGGGCAAAATAGTCATTAAAAGAATAAAACATTCACCTGTTGAAAGGGATCCCAAACTAAAAACATCAAGAAATATTGTTGCCAAATTCCAGAACTATTAAGTGAAGGAGAAAATACTACATGCAGCCATAAAAAAAAAAAAATTATTCAAATATCAAGGAACTACAGTCAGGATCACACAGTACCTTGCAGATTCTACATTAAAAGACTGAAGGAATTGGGATATGATATTCTGTAAAGCAAAGGAGCTGAGACTACAGGCAAGGATCAATTACCCAACAAAGTTCAGCATAACATTTCAGGCAAAGAGACAGACATTCAATGAAATAAGGGATTTCCAGACCTTCCTGACAAAAAGGCCAGAACTCAATAGAAAATCTGATCTTTGAGCACAGGACTCATGAGAGGCATAAAGAGGTAAACAGGGGAAAAGAAAAACTTGTTACTCAATTTGGGCTAAATGTTTACCTCCCTATAAGGGAAGATGATACTTCTAAATCTTGAGAATTGTACATGTACTATGAAATATAAAAGGAATATATATGGAGGAACGGGTATAAAGTAAATGATGTGATGATAAAATTGTTATTTAAGCATGCAAATGGATTGTAACAGGAGATGTGAAAAGTAGGAAGTAGAAAATGGCAAATTATATCACAGGAAGAAGTGCAAAATTATACTATAATAGCAGAAAAGAGGAGAGGGAGATTTGAATTGTTTGAGAGGTGCTCTCATCTCATTTGGTTGAAGAAGGGACCAAAAAACTTAATTAAGTATATACACACACATATATACATAAATATGTATGTGTATATATATATATACACACACATATATATGTGTATGTATGTATATATACACACATATATGTGTATGTATGTATATATATATGTATATAACTAGCTCTGTAGGCAGTAGTACAGTAAGGAGGAAGAAAGGGGGGGAAGCTAAAATGGAGGGGAGAAGTAGTAAGAGAAAAGGGGAGTAAAAAGGAAGGGAGCTCAAAGAAGAAGGAGAAGACTGCAGGAGGTGGTATTCAAAAATAAAAACTCTATTGAGGAGGGGAAGGGAGATGGGAGAATGAAAAGGAGAAATGGTGGGAAAGAGGATGGAGGGAAGGACATAGATTGTAATCATAATTGTGAATGTGAGTGGAATGAATTCTCCCATAAAAGGGAGACCAATAGCAGAATGGGTTAAAATTCATAATCCAAAAATATGCCGTTTACAAGAAACACATTTGAAACTGGGGACACACACAGGGTAGTGGTAAAAGGTTGAAGCAGAATATATTGGGCTTCATGTAATGTAAGAAAAGAAGGGGTAACAATCCTCATTGCAGACAAAGCAAAAGCAGAAATAGATGCAATCAAAAGAGATAAGGAAGGAAACTATATCCTGCTAAAAGGCACCATAGACAATGAAGCAGCATCATTAGTAAACCTGTATGATCCAAGTGCTATAGCATTCAAATTCTTAGAAGAGAGGTCGGGGATGTTGCAGGGAGAAATATATAATAACATTTTACCTTGCACAGCTGTTGTGAGGATCAAATAACCATTATACAACACTTGGCATAGTAAGTGTATATATACATATATATGTATGTATGTATATGATAGCTATTATTAACAACAAGAACAATAAAAAAAAAAAGGCAATATTCTGAGCTTTACCTAAAATTACATCACATGGGGCAAATTCAATTGAATGGGCCCAAGTGAGGAAATATGACTAGTTTTTGAATGTTTTAAATGGTTTGGAGATAAGGATAAGGGAATTGAGGAGGGTGAGGAATTGGGAGATCAGAATATTTTTTAAAAATTCCCCAATTACATGTAAAAGCAATTTTTGACATCCATTTTATTTGCAATTTTTTTCCCTCCCTTTCTCTCTTCACTCATTGAGAAGGTAAGAAATCTGATAATCTGTCATAGATTATAAATGAGTAGTCATGTAAAACATATTTCCCTAGTGTCATTTGGTAAAAGAAGACAGATTTAAAAGAAAAAGAAAAAAATTGTTTTAAAAAAAGGATGCTTCAATCTACATTCAGATTTCATTAGTTTTGTGGAGGGTTTTTTTCCTTGTGGAGAAAAATAAAATTTTCATAATAAGTCCTTGGGGACTGTCTTGGATCATTACATTCTGAGAAAAGCTATTCAGATGATCATTGTAAAATATTGCTATAACTATATATAACATTCTCCTGCTTCTGCTCTCTTTACTTTGCATCATTTCATGTAGGTCTTTCCAGTTTTTTAAAGAGCATCTTGTGCATAGCTTCTTATATTAACACAATAATATTCCATCACAATCATATACTATATCCATTCCCAAATTCATGGGCATCCCCTCAACTTCCATTTCTTTGCATGTTTTAGTAGCCCTTTGGAAATAATTCAAAATTGCTTTACAAAATGGTTGAATCAGTTCACAACTCTACCAAAAGTGCATTAGTATCTCAATTGCCCTACATCCTCTCCAATATTTGTTATTTTCATCTCATGTTAGCCATTCTGATAGGTGTGAGCTAGTACCTCAGAATTATTTTAATTTGCATTTCCCTAATCAATAGCGATTTAGCGTCAATTTTTGTATGAATATAGATAGCTTTGAATATTTTATCTGAAAATTGCCTGCACCTATTCTTTGACCATTTATCAGTTCAGGAATGGGTCTATTTTTTTTTGTAAATTTGACTCAGTTCTCTACATATTTGACAAATGTGGCCTTTATCAGAGACATTCACTTTATTTTTTAAAGGTATGATTACTAACTGTGTAGTGCTCTCCATTCTTTTTTGTTCTTATGACTCACCATTTCCTTTATTTGTACAAAATAATAAATACAGTGGCTGGGGGAAAATGGTGGTTCAGGGTTTAAACAAGTCCTTCTGTCCTGAAGCATCTATTTTGAAGGCTTGGGACAAGCAGCTATAGCCTAGCATCTTTAGGTTTGAACTTAGAGGGTTTGGAGTCAGTAGGCTTAGCAGGCTTGGAATTACTGTGTTTTGTGGCATTAGAATAAAACTTGGCTACCATGGGCTAGGATTTGGCAGTCCTGGAATTCAGTTTAGTGACCTTGGTGTCAGACTTGATGATCTTGGTGTCAGATTTGGTGGCCTTGTGATCAGACTTCCTGACTTTGAAAGCGTACTTCGTGACCTTTGGGTCAGTGGGCTTGACAGCCTTGGTGTCAGTGGTTCTGGTAATCTTAGAGTCAGGTTTTATACTCCTGGGGCCTAGACTATTAGTGCCAAGCCTATGGTCTAGATGCTTGGTGGTCATCTTCTGACCACAACACCAGGCTGTGGCCTTGGGGATCATGGGCCTAAAGAGCTTGGCCTTAGAGGACTCTGTGCTTAAGACTGATGGCCTCTGCTAGGGCCTTGATGACTTTGGCATTGTTGGCCTGCATCTTCTTAAACTGCTTTTCTTGGCAAAGCATGTGTTTCTTATAAACTTGGGAGCAGTCCCTTTCAGAGTCTCATATCTCTGTGACCTAGTTCTCTTGATGCAATTTCTGTGCCATTTTTGTGATTTGTTGTGGGTGATATGGTTCTTAGATTTAGTATATCGGTAAGTAACCCAACATGCATAATGGGGTCTACTTTCACAGGTTCTTGGATCTATATTTATAAAAGGAAAGCAATATTCAAAGGGATAGCAATCACTTTAATCAAGCACATGTATCATTCCTTTAACCAAGCACATCAATCATTCACCTAGTTCAGGGGAGTCATCACCCTGACCTTCAAAGAAAATACTGAGAAATCAAAAATCAACTGACATGGCTTCCTCTGCCTGAATTCAACAGACAGGTCAAACTGTCTGACCATAGTTACTAGAGAGGGAAGCACCAACGTCTGGGTTTTCAAAGCCAGGGGGTTCTTTAAAGTGGCTTCCCAGAGACCTCATTTGGTCAAACAAATACTCCCAGTCAGTAAGCCCCAAAATAAATCCTCAAATCAGAGTATTTATAACTGTTTTAGAGCCAGAGAGCGTCACAATACTTGAGAACCAGTGCCTCATTAAGAGAAGGCTTGGACCTTCCCACAAATCATTCCTAATCAAACTCCCATTAATGGACAGGCCCATTAATGTGTGGGGAAGATTTTTAATCACATTGAAATAGTGAACAATACAAATACATATAATTTTTCTAGTTAAAGAAACGGTTGTTTCTGTACTTTACTCCTAATAAAAACTCTTTATTGATAAAAGCAATGTTCAATCAGAGGTACTAGAATACACTAAATAAGAACAGCAAAAGATCCTATTTTGTTTGTCCTCACACTTAGCCATATTTACACTGCATCCTGTGCTAACAAACACTGAACTGATCAGAAGAGGCCAAAGCAAGACA
This sequence comes from Notamacropus eugenii, assembly GCF_028372415.1. NCBI lineage: Eukaryota > Metazoa > Chordata > Mammalia > Diprotodontia > Macropodidae > Notamacropus > Notamacropus eugenii. The sequence continues at coordinate 250,241,877 of NC_092876.1, forward strand.
GCCTCTCCATTTTGTTTTCCTTGTTTATCCTACTGTCTCTCTCCTTTCAGCTTGTTCATCTTTCTGACTGCTGACTCCCCCAATATTCCCTCCCTTTTATCAGCTCCCCTTCTCTTATTTCCTTACCCTTCTACTTTACTGTAGAAAAAGATACATTTCTATACCTGAGTAATTATTTCCTCTTTGAGCCCGTTCCAATGAAAATAAAGTTCAAGGGCTTCCTCCCACCTTCCTCATCTTTCCCTCCACTATGAAAGCTCTTTCACGCATCTTTTATGGGAGGTAATTGGCTCTTTTATGCTTTCCCCTTTTCATTTCCAGCTCATTTCTCTTTCCCATGCCTTGAAACAATCCCATCATATTCAACTCACACCCATGCCCTTTCTGTATATATACCCTTAACTGCCCTAATAATCAGAAAGTTCTTAGGAGCTACAAGCATCATCTTCCCGTGTTGAATTGTAAACCATTTAACCTTAATGAATTATTTATGATGATTTTTCCTGTTTAATTTCTTATACTTCTTTCTGAGTTCTGTATTTGAAAATAAAATTATCTATTCAACTCTATTCCTTTCATCAGGAATGCTTGGAAATCCATTGAATATCCATTTCTTCTCCCACCCCCATCCCAAAAGATTATGTTCATTTTTGCTGGGTAAGTGATTCTTGGTTGTAAACCTGGCTACTTTTTCCTTTGTATATACTATTCCAAGCCTTCAAATCGTTTAATGTAGAATCTCGTAAATTCTGGGTTATCCTGACTGCATCTCCATGATATTTAAATTGGTTCTTTCTGACTAGTTTCAATATTTTCTTCTTCAGCTGGGAGCCCTGGAATTTGTCTATAGTGTTCCTGGGAGTAGGGATCTCTTTTAGGAGATTATTTTTGAATCCTTTCAATGTCTATTTTATCCTCTGGTTTTAGGATATCAATGCAGTTTTCCTTGATTTCTTGAAAAATGATGTCTATCCTCCTTTTGTTTTTATCATGGCTTTCACATAGTCCAATAATTCTTCAATCATTTCTCTTTGATCTCTTTTCCATGACAAGTGGTTTTTCCAATGATTTATTTTACCTTTCCTTTTATTTATTTTCTTACTTTTGATTTTGTTTAATTGCTTTTTCATGCCTCACATAGTCGTTAGCTTTCACTTGTCCAATTATAATATTCAAAGGATTATTTTCTTCATGGAGCATATGTAGCTCCTTTTTTATTTGGGTGATTCTAATTTGTAAGGAATTACATTCTTCAGTAAATTTTTGTACATCATTTCCCTTTGGCCAATTCTGCTTTTAAAGGCATTTTTCTCTTCACTGGATTTTTGGGCCTCATTTATCATTTGAACTATTGTGTTTTTAAAGTGCTATGTTCTTCAGTATTTATCTGTAGTCTTTTTTCATGATTTTCTTGCATTGTCATTTCTTTTCACTATTTTCCTCCTACTTCTCTTAGTAGATTTGAAAAATCCATTATGAGCTCTTCCAGGAATTCATGCTTGTGCCTGAGATCAATTCACTTTGCAATTTGGGGGAGACTTTAAATGTAGTAGTTTTGAATTTGTTGTTTGTTTCTTAGTTTGTGATTTGATTTTTCCTATCACCATAGCAACTTTCTATGGCCAGGATCTTTTTTGTTGTTGTTTGTTCATTTTTCAGCCTATTTCTTTACTTTTTGGTTTATATTAAAGTTAGATTTTGCTCCCAGGGTGGAGTGAGCCCTTCCCCAACCTTCAGATTATTTTAAACAGTTATTTTCTGAACTAATTTTGAGGGTCTGAAAGCTTTCAATTTTTCCAAGGTGGAATGATATAGGGACATGAGTGTTTACTATGCTCCTGACCCATGCTCTGATCTCTGAACAACCACAAGTACTCTTTTCTGTCCTAGAACTGTTATAAGGATCCCTACTCCCCTGTATTTGCAAACTCTTGTGTGCTAGTGCTCTTCTTTGCCCTCAGACTCTGACCCAGGATTGCAACCTAGATCTTAATATGGGTAATGCTACACAGTCCTTCATGCAATGTGAGCAATAGGACCCTTGCAATCTCCTTCTAACCAGTGGTCTGACACCACTTCCTACCTACCTCTTGAGACCTCTAAAAGCAGTAGCTCATGACACTGTTCATTCAGTCACGTCCAAGTGACTGCTGGTTTTCTGATGTAAGGTCTGTGGTGGCATAGGCTGAGCTCCACTCTCAACCCAGTATACCCCAGCTATTTCCTGCCAACTGTTTAAGTTGTCTTAGGTGGAAAAAAAATTTCACCCTGTACTTTTATGCCTTCTGCTACTCCAGAATTTGTTTGGAGGAAATATTTAAAGTTGTTTGGAGGGAAATTTGAGAGAGTTAGGAATGTCCCTGCCTTTTCTCTCCCATCTTGACTTCACCATCTAGTTCAGTATGTTCTAAGGAGGCAAGAGATAGGAAAGAAGATTGTAAAGCAGGGGCTGAAATTATTTAGAAGGAATAAGAGTAACCCAGAGGTATGTAGAGGATACATGTTTGGACAGGATGAAATGAACTTTAAACTTGGAAAGAAGGTTACTAAGTAATAGTGATAAGGGGATCAGTCTCTTTGACAGTGGTTTTGAAGGAAGAGCAAAGAGTAGGCTACTTCCTCAGGGTTAGCTGATTTTTGAGGGAATACCAGGATATAGGTTATTTTCAGAAGAAAGTATAATTCAATGAGCACAAGAAGATGGGAGGAATCTGATAAGAAGAAATATAAGAGCATCACAAAATCACAGATTTAGAGCTGAACAGATTCTTATGATGACCTAGTTTAATTGATCATTTTACAGATAAGGAAGTTGAGATGCAAGGAAGTGAGTGACTTTACCCTTGTTCACCCAAATCAAAATGAACTTAGATCTCTGTGGCTCTATGTAAATGAACTTTCCACTGTACTACCATGGATGAAAGATCTCAGATTAAACACTGGATAAGGAATACAGAGAAATGATAGTGACTGGAATAGGACTATGTCTAAATTTACTGTGGTTAGGGGAGTGAGAGCTTCCTGATGAATTCAGATGGTTCAAGGCTCACAACCCCCATTTTTGTTGAACCTGTGGTGGCTCCTGCCTCCTTCCTCTGTTACAGATGACCAGGTTAATCTGCAAGTAAAGAAGTACTCATATTGTTGAACACAGTCTTCCTCTCCTGTGCAAAAGGTTCCAAGACAAGGAGTTGAAATTACCATCCAGCAACTGGGCAAGAGAACTAGTCTATCAGTTGTCTGGAACTGGGAGATTGTGCACCCTCCATGTTAGTAAGTTATACAAAATTGTTCTTGCAGATCTGATTCTGACTTTCTAGACATGATGCATTATCAGCCATCTCAGTCTAGAACTTGACTTATTTCTTGGTTTTCTTATCTTGGAAATTCCACTTAGTACCTGTAAGAGGGTCCTCGTACATTCCTCTGGCTTGTAACTTCCATTTCCCATTGGTTAAGTCCTCCCATACTCATTTAAAGAATGGACTATGTAACTATGCCTTCATTCTTCTCAGAATTCTGAGAAAGCTTTTCTTGCTTTTCTGTTCCTTTTTATCTGTTGTTTATATTAAGATGTCAATTGCTTGTGGCTAGGTATGGTCATTATATTTGCTTTTATATATATATATATATATATATATATATATATATATATATATATATCCAGCACATAGTACTGAACTCGCCACAAAGTAAGTATTGAAAAAAAGTTATTTAACTCACTGATAGACACAATCCTTATTGTTCTACTCTAGAAATAGTTTTGGCAATGATTTATGTATGACACTGCCTGCCAAAAAAGGAAATGTCCAAAATAAACCTCAAGTTTATAGTGACTAAGACTATCTTGCTGTGTTCTAGTATCCCCTTACTTGAAATTTTAAGAATGGGGCAACCAGAAGAAAGTCCATGGAATAATCCTTAGACCAAATAAGAATTAATTGACCTGCCTGTGTGACGCTGAGAGCAAGGCACTGCCATGTGCAAGTTTGTTTGGTCTTAATATAATAGCACTTTTCTTTCTTTTCACTCAATTTTATTATTTATTTGTCACATTATTTATTCTTTTAAAATATTCATTTAGTTTTAGCATTCTTTACTTTTTAAATCTTGAGCTTCAAATTCTCTCCCTTCAACTGATACCATTTCCATTCACTGAGATGACAACCAATATAATGGCAATAATATATGTGAAGTCATGCAAAACATTCCTAAAGTAATTATATTTTGGTTATTTATTTATTTTTTAATGTTTATTCATTTATTTTTAGTTTTCAACATTCATTTTCACAAAATTTTGAGTTCTAGATATTCTCCCCATCTCTCCCCTCCCCTACTCCAAAACACTGTGCATTCTGATTACCCTTGCCCCCAAGCTGCCCTCCCTTTTATCACACCCTTCCCTTCCCTTATCTCCATTTTCTCTCCCTTTTTTTGTAGGGTGATATAGATTTCTATATCCCATTACCTCTATTTCATGTTTCCCAGTTGCATGCAAAAACAATTCTCAACATTCATTCCTAAAACTTTGAGTTCCAACTTCTCTCCCTTCCTCCCTCCCCACCCATTCCCACTGAGAAGGTAAGCAATTCAATATAGGCTATATGTGTGTAGTTTTGCAAAAGACTTCCATAATAATCATGTTGTGTAAGACTAAGTACATTTCTCTCTATTCTCTCCTGCCCCCCATTTATTTTATTCTTTCCTTTGATCTTGTACATCCCCAAAAATGTTTGCTTCTAATTACTCTCTTTTACCACCCCCACACCCCACTGATCCCCTTCTATCCTTCTTTCCTGCAGTTTAAAATAAATTTTCATACCAGATGGGGTGTGCATGTTATTCCCTCCTTAAGCCAGATGTGATGAGAGCAAGCGTCACTTTTTCTCTCTCACCTCTGCCCTTTTCCTCTTCATTTAAAAAGCTTTTTTCTTGCCTCTTTAATGAGAGATAATGTGTCCCATTCCATTTCTCCCCTTATCCTTCCAATATATTCCTCTCTCACTCCTTAATTTTATTTTTTATCTATCATCCCTTCCTATTCAACTCAACTTTCTGTCTCTCTCTCTCTCTCTCTCTCTCTCTCTCTGTCTCTGTGTGGTGTGTGTGTGTGTGTGTGTGTGTGTGTGTGTGTGTGTGTGTGTGTGTGTGTGTGTGTATGTATGTATATATATATATATATATATATATATATATATATATATATATATATATATATATATATATATATATATATATATATATATATATATATATATCCCTCCAACTACCAAATGCTGACAAAACTCTCAAGAGTGATAAATATTATCTTTCCATGTAGGAATGGAAACAGTTCAACTTTAGTAAATCCCTTATTATTTCTCTTTCCTGTTTACTTTTTCATGCTTCTCTTGATTTTTTGTGTTTGCAAGTCAAATTTTCTATTCACCTCTAGTCTTTTCATCAAGAATGCTTGAAAGTCCTATTTTTCATTGAGTAATCATTTTCCCCCTGAAATGTTATTTAGTTTTTCTGGGCAGATGATTCTTGGTTCTAATCCTAGTTCCTTTGACTTCTGTAATACCATATTCCAAGCCCTTCAATTCCTTAATGTAGAGCTGCTAGCTTTTGTGTTATCCTGACTTTATTTCCACAGTACTCAAATTGTTCCTTTTTAGTTGACTGAAATACTTTCTTCTTGACCTGGAAACTCAGGAATTTGGCCACAATATTCCTAAGAGTTTATCTTTTTGTGTCTCTTTTAGGATGTAATCTGAGGATTCTTCCAATATTTATTTTATCCACTGGCTCTACAACATCAGGGCACTGTTCCTTGATAATTTCATGAAAGATGATGTCTAAGCTCTTGTTTTTGATTATAAATTTCACTTAGTCCCATAATTTTTTAATTGTCTCTTCTGGATCTATTTTCTGGGTTAGTTGTTTTTCCAATATTTCACATTATCTTCTATGTTTTTAAATTTTATTTTATAACTTCTTGGTTTTTCATAAAGTCTTTAGCTTCCACATGCTGCATTCTAATTTTTAAAGAACAGTTTTCTTCAGTGATCTTTTGAACCTTCTTTTCCATTTGGCTAATTCTGCTTTTTAAAGCATTCTTCTCCTCATTGATTTTTGAACATCTTTTGCCATTTGGTTTGTTCGATTTTTAAAGGTGTTATTTTCTTTAGCATTTTTTGGGTCTCCTTTAGCAAGCTGGAGAACCGCTTTTCATGATTTTCTTGCATTGCTGTCATTTCTCTTCCTAATTTTTCCTCCAAGTCTCTTACTTGTTTTTCAAAATCCTTTAGGAGCTCTTGCATGGACTGAGACAATTCAATATTTATTTCAGAGGTTGTGTATGCAGAAGGCTTGCCTTTTTTTCTTCCTCTGATTGTATGCATTGTTCTTCCTCATCTAAAAGGATGGAAGAAAATACCTGTTCACCAAGAAAGTAGCCTTCTGTAGTCTTATTTTTCCCTTTTTGGGGCATTTTCCCAGCCAAACCTTTGAGTCCTTTGTTGAGAGGAGGGTATGCTCTGGGGACCTATATGTTCACATTTCCTCCAAGGTATCACAATCTGGGGAGAGCAGTTTACCACTTTCCTGGACTGTGCTCTTGTCTGTGAGCAACCACAAGCATTCCTTTCTGCCCAGGATCTGTGTATGGAATTCCCTCTCCAGAGCCTCCACAACCTCCACCACATCTACCAGCATGCTTCTTCACCCCAGGGCCACCACTTAGGGCTGAAATCCAGATAAACTGAGTGATTCCTCCAGGGGCTTTAGGGTGAGGGCCCCTAAAATAGATGCTGTGCTGCAGAAACTTGGGGGCAAACCAAGTTCTCTTCTCATGCAAGTGAAAGTGCTTTCTCACTGATCTTTGAAGCTGCCTTTCATGTGTGTGGGTTCAGGGATCTGGGAGCTATAGCTACTGTCAGGCACTCTATGCACCCTGAGCCCTGCTCCAGTCTGGTCCCTGCCTTGAGGCATGGCCAAGTCTGGGCTGCCCTTTGCTCTGAGCCTGGTGCAATAAACTTTTCCTATTGGCCTTCTAGGCTGCCTTGGGGTGGAAATTTCATTCACTGTCTTTTTGTGGTTTCTCTAGTTGTAGAATTTGTTTAGAGTCATTTTTTACATGTATTTTATGGGCTATGCATGGGGAACTTCTACAGGTCCATCCTTCTATTCCATCATCTTGGCTCTGACCCCTAACCATATTTTTAAAAGCAAGAAAAATTAAGCGAGAAAACCTTACTTCAGTATGCACTCAGAGTTTAACTGTTACCTCTCTGGAGGTAGATAGCATTTTTAATCAGAAGTCTTTTGTCATTTTCTTCATTCTCTGTGGTAATCAGAGTAGCCAAGTTATCACAGTTGATCATCTCTGTTTCTGTCCATAATTATCTCTAAGTCTTGCTCATTTTACTTTGCCTCAATTCATATAGTCCTTGCCATGTTTTTCTGATCCCACTCCTGTAAGGGAATTGCCAACCCTCAGCTCTCTTGGACGGTGTACACCAATCACGGCTCAGGTAATCTGAGGGGAGATTGGTAAGGCATGAACAAGATGGCGCTGGGAGGAAGGGTTCTGCCCCTGTTCACCACCAGATACTTCCTGAAACGTGGCTGGAAAGCAGTAGCAAAACTTGCTTAAACTAGTTTAATCTTGCTTGTGCTGCTTACGTAACTAAGGCGTACATGATGCTATATAAGTGCCTGAGCTAGTTTGAATAAACGGAGTTGCCTTACATCTTTGCCTCCCGCCTCATCCGTTACTCACCCTTCAGGGTCAACAGGCTCTGCTGGTCAGATAAACCTGTCGGCTTGGGGTGAACGGCCCCAATAAATCCCGTTCACACTCCCTTGTCATTTTCCATAACATAATATCACTCCATCACAATCATTCTCCATGGTTTGTTATCTTATTTACCAATTGATGACCATACTCTCAATTTCCAGTTCTTTGCCACCACAAAAAATGTTCTTATAAATATTTTATATGTATAAATCCTTTTCCTTTAACATTAAAAAAATTAAGTTCCAAATTCTTTTCCTCTTCCTGTCCCCATCCCTACCCAACATCCCATTTATACATCTTGAATGGACATTAAGATATGTTCAAATACCAAACAACCACTGTGAAGGTCATTCTGAGTTCGGAGTGTGCATCCCCCCCGCCCCCACATTATAGTCACACTTTGACCAGAACCTAACAGAGAAACATTTGGAAATGTCTAATTATGGGCACCTCTGTGTAACCTCCACACATGATTCAGTAGAAAAATCTCATTAGCATTCAGTAATGACATGAATTCCCATCCCCATCTCCTAGTCATCCTATTTATCCCAACAGAGGAATTTATTGAATTAAAAATAACTCAAAGCTTGAGTGGTTGCTCTGAGTTTCAGGTCAGTGAAACCCAAGAGGGTTTTAGAGGACAGATTTTTGGCCCAGTTCCTGGGGAAAAATACTTTCATGCCAAGTTTTTTTTGTCCCATTTGTTTAATTCTTGTTGGATTTAAAAAAAAAAATCTCATTGTATAAAGTTGATAGTGGTAAAAATGTTACATGTTGTCTGAAAAAGAATTTAATTAACTTCATAAAATTAATAAGTGGAAAAAGAAAACATGATTTAAATACTACTGTTTTCTGAACCAGACAAGATTTAAGTTTGGAAAGGATTACTATATGCTTCTTAGTATTTTCAGTTAAACAAAAAGAGTTGATATCAACTAGAATATTATTCTAAATCATCCCTGGAGTCAGGTTTGTACGTCATAAAATGTCACTCTAAATATGTTAAGACATTTTAAAATCCACTGATATTCCTAAAATGACTAGCATATGTTTCAAATATAACTGTAACATAGATTTTGAAAAGAAATCCATTTCATTAGGCAAACATACAGTATGTATTCAAAAAGTAAATTCTTGGTTGGCCTTGAAGCCATATCAACAACATGCTTCTTTATTGGGTATTGTTTTGATAAATTCCTCTGTTATTAAAAAAAGAAAGATTTTTTGCCCTGGAAAAAGTTACATTTTGGTGATATGTATAATACAATTTTGTGCAAATTTGATGTTTAGGATTATAATTGTAATTTCATTATGTTTTTCTAATGTGAATGTCTGAATAGGGCTTATTTTTGTTCAAATGTATTCATTTGATCTCTTTCTCTAGCACATAATACATTTAGAGAAACAGCAGAAAATGGGAGACATCTAGCTAATAGGGAGAGATCTAAAATCAGACAGGATCATAGCTGTAGAGCTGAAGGAAATCATCCTATCATTGTAGAGACTCGGAACCTAAAGTGTAGCTCAAATCTACTCTTCTTTCTAGATAAATTTTACACTTTCCTCCACGTTACCTAATTTCTATCAACCTTCACAACTAACTTAGCTTTCCCCTAATTTAATTCTGGCCTTCTTATTATGCATTTGAGAAAACTATTTCCTATACCTGGAACAAATTCTCTCTTGATTAGCTTCTGTTGGAATCTTCAAGATTCGGTTCAGATGGCCTCTCCTCCATTTTGATTCTACAATTTGAAGGTGACCTCTCCCTTCCAAAATTTTTGTGGTGTACATTATTTAGATTTCTCCTTTTTTCTTATCAGAGGCTATGTTATATCATAATTATCTATGCTATATTCCCCTAGAATACATTGCACACTCTTGGAGGGCAGAAACTACGTAATTTTTAATCTTTGCATGTAGATTACCTAGTATGAAACCTGGCATACAGGATATATTAAATAAACATTTATTGAATTTCTATCCTATATGATATATAACAAAGTTATATTTAACAAAGTTTATGATATGAAAAAATTACTTAGTTTAAATTTGAAAGTACTTATTATGTTTCTGTATTTCATAGTAATAGTAGAAATAAATAGGAACAAAAATCATTCAGTTTCTGCTACTACCTTTAGGCAGCATCGTATCTAAATATCTATTGAAAAATGTAATACAAAAGTTCTTAATTGACAGATCACTACTTAATTAATAATTGATCTATCACCATTTTTAAACCAAGTTTCAAAGCCCATTGCTATGGGACTCTCTCTCCTTTGATGAAGATAAATATACTGTCCTTTCATGAGAGACAGAATGCAGTTGCCCAGGGCAGTAGAGAGAAAAACTCCAATTTCTCCAGTCTGTTAACTATCTTTATGTCTTTTGAGTTTCTCTATGTCCCATGCATCTCTTCAGGTGCTTCTGACTTCCAACTTCAAAAGAATTTGGATAATTTCAATGCCACTTCAGGTTGCTACAGAGAAAATAAAAGTATGAATCCAATATAAAAAGAGCTGTCAGTAATCATCATGCTCCTGTCCTAAGCTCACTACACTAGACTCTTCTTTGAGTTACCCTTATCTTAGGGGGAGAGCTCCTTCACTCTGTGTTGTCTGGTATACATTTTCACTGTGTACTTTCTCTGACCTCTGTTTTGTTATCACTGTGGACAAATTATTTCCTTTGCTACTTACTTTATTTGTTCATTGTGAAACCGGCATTTGGGGGGAAGGAAATCAAACCTTAGATATAGAGTTGGGGATTCCTTTCAATATTAATAAATTATAATCAGAATTGCAGACTAAGTTCTCTAATGGATATTGACACAATATTATAAATAAAATAATAGCAAGAATATCACAACAATATATCACTATAATCATATACCAGGACCAGGTGAAATTTATACCAACAATGCAGAGCTGGCTCAATATTAGGAAACTATTAGCAAAATTGACCATATCAGTAACAAAACCAACAGAAATAATATGGTTATTTCAATAGATGCAGAAATACAACACCCATTTCTATTAAAAAAAACACTAGAAAGAATAAGAATAAATGGTGTTTACCTTAAGATAATAAGTAATGTTTATCTATTTTTAGATTAGATTTATCATGTTCAGAAAGGGGGAGGTTGAGGTCCCCTACCAGTATAGATTTGCTGTCTATTTCTTCGTGTAACTCCCTGAAGTTCTCCATTGAGAATTTAGATGATATACCACTTGCTGCATACATATTTAGTAATGATATTGCTCCATTCTCTATGGTATCTTTTAGCAGGGCATAGTTTCCTTCCTTGTCCCTTTTGATTACATCTATTTCTGCTTTTGCTTTGTTTAAGATTAGGATTGCTACCCTTGCTTGTCTTTATATCAGCTGAAACACAATATATTCTGCCCCAACCTTTCACCTTGACTCTGTGTTTATCCACGTATTTCAAATGTGTTTCCTGTAAACAACATATTGTTGGATTATGGTTTTCTATCCATTCTGCTGTCTGCCTCCGTTTTATGAGAGAATTCATCCCATTTACATTCACAGTTATGAATATTATCTGTGTCTTTCCCTTCATCCTATTTCCCCCCATTTATGCTTTTAGTTCTCTCTTCTCCCTTCCCCTCCAAGATGGAGTTTTAAATTTTGACCACCACCTCCCTCAGTCTTCCCTATCTTCTATCAGCCCCCCTCCCTTTCACTCCCCTTTTCCTTTACTTCTTCTTCCCGCCCTTTAAGCCTCCCTTCCCTTTTCATTCCCCTTTCCCCTCCTACTGCCTGTACAGCTAGTTAGATATCTATACTTAATTGATCTTGTTGTTCACTCCTTGAACCAAATCAGATGAGTGTAAATCTCAAACAGTGCTCATCTCCCTCCCATCTTTCTCTCTACTGTAATATGTTTTGTGCCTCTTCCTGTGATGTAATTCATTTTTTTTTCTGCCTAGTCCTTTTCACATCTCCTGTTATAATCCCTTTGCACATTTAAATCACATTTTTTATCATCACATCATTTAATTTATACGTACTCCCTCTATCTATGTATATGCTTCTTGAATATCATAATAAATATGGAATTCTCAAGATTAACAGGTCTCATCATCCCTTATAGTGATATAAACAATTTGCCCATATTGAATATCAATGGGTTTTTTTTCCCAATTTACCTTTTTATGCATTTTTTGAGACTTGTGTTTGAAGATTTAATTTTCTATTGAGCTCTGTTTTCATCAGGAAGGTCTGGAAATCCTTTATTTCACTGAAGGTCCATATCCTTGCCTGAAATATAATGCTCAGTTTTGCTGGGTAATTGATCTTTGGTTGTTCTTCCGGCTCCTTTCCCTTATAGATTATCATATTCCAAATGCTATGATCTTTTAAAGTAGAAGCTGTATGTCCTGTGTGATCCTGACTACAGCTGCTTGATATTTTAATTATTTTTTTTCTGGCTTCTTGCAGTATTTTCTCTTTCACTTGATATTTCTGGAATTTTGCAAGGATATTCCTTAGTGTTTTCAGTTTGGGATCCCTTTCAGGAGTTTATTGATGAATTCTTTTGGTGACTATTTTTCCCTCTTGATCTAGGACCTCTGGGCAGTTTTCCTTAATGATTTCTAGGAATGTATTTCTCAGGCTCTTTTTGTCATCATGACATTCTGGTATACTAATAATTCTTAGATTTTTCTCTCCTGCGTCTATTTTCCAGGTCAGTTGTTTTTCCAATAAGATGTTTAGCATTTTCTTCTATTTTTTTCATTCTTTAGATTCTGTTTGACTGATTCTTGATGTTTCATAGAGTCATTAGCTTCTACTTGCCCAATTCTAATTTTTAATAGATAATGTTTTTCAGTTAACTTTTTCATCTCCTTTTCCATTTCTCCAATTTTTCTTTTTAGGGAGTTATTTTCTCCAGTTAGATTTTGCATTTCTTATCCCATTTGTCCAATTTTCCTTTCTAAGAAGTTGTTCTCTTCAGTGAATTCTTTTTTCATATTTTTAAGGTCACTGCCCAGTTTTTTTCCGCTCTAATTTGGCTTTTAAAATCCTCCTTGAGCTCTTCCAAAAATGCTCTTTGGGCTTCAGACCAGTTTATATTCTCTTCTGAATTTTCATATGGAAGTACAGTTTCAAAGCTGCCCTCTTCAGTATTCTTGCTTTGATCTTTGTCCCCACAGTAATAAGATATGTTCTTTTCTTTTCTAGCTTGCTTCCTGCTGATGGTGATTGCCATTTTTTGCCTTTTAAAGTGTTTTTCTGCTTCTGGGGCACATGGTGGTTCTGTCCCACGGTTCCTGTGTTTGGAAGTTGAGGCTTTATGCATTGTGTGTTGTGGTCTCTAGATTTCAGTTAGAAGCTAAAATGCTGCAACTTACCTGGTTTGAGCTGGCTAATGTGCCAGAGTAGAGGACAGGTGATGTCTTTCTGAGTTTCCCTAGAGTTACCTTGGAGCTTGCTTTGTGAGGTGTGGGAGAGAGGAAGAATTGGTCTCTCTTGTGCTAAAGCACAGGCAGACTCAGTGACTGGTGAACTTCAGTCTGTGCTGGTGTCTGTCCAATTCCCCTGACTGTGCTAAGTCACCTGGGGTCCTAGTGTTGGCACATACAGGGTCCATCCCCTTCTGAGGCTCAGGATCTCTTCCTGCTTGCTGGGATGGGGCTGTCTGGGACAGCTCTCATCCTTTATTGGTCTCCTTCAGCCCCAGCAAGAGCGACCCCTGTTTGTGATTTTGCTAGCCTAACGGGGTAAGAAACTGTTACTCCTTTGGCTGATCTCACTATTCCAGGATTTTTCCTGTGGAAATATTCTCTGGGATTTTCAAGGTCAACAAGGAGAGGGAGATAACATCCAGTGATCACTCTGTTATCTTGGCTCCTGGAAGTTCCAAGTAGGTGACTTACAAATAATCTGTGGGCTGATAGATTCAGAAGGGCTGCTGCTATTACATGGGGTGCTGCCTTTCTCTTTCACTCAGTTCCACTGGCTTCCCATCCTGGGCTGGTATGTTTGATAATTCGCATTTCTGCCTCTGCTTCAGAATGCCTGGGACTTTCTACTCAGCTTTGCTATGGTGGGGTCTGCACTGGTACAGCCTTTGCACTGTGCACTCTTCCAATCCTGTGCAACATATCTATCCCATCCACCTTCCAGTCTCTTCTGGGCTGGAAAGCTGCCACACTGTCTCCTAGTGGATTCCGTAACTCTAAAATTTGCTCAGATTCACTTTTTAGAGGTATCTGAAAGAGCTTGTCTTAGAGCTGAGGTGAGTACTTACTCTCACTCCACCATCTTGGCTCTGACCCCCAAGTAATATTTCTCTAAACCTTCCACAAGCCTTATCTGTAATGTGGGTAAGTCCCAATACAATAAGGAATGAAGTAAAGATACCTATTATTGCCACTATTATGCAATATTTTACTGGCAATGCACTAAGAGAAGAAAAAATTGAAGAAATTAGAATAGGCAATAAACAAACAAAACTATCACTCCTTATAAATGATATTATGTTATACTTAGGAAATCCTAGAGAATGGAATAAAAATTACTTGAAATAACTAAAAACTTTAGCAAAGTTGCAGGTTGCAAAATAAACCCCCACAAAGCATCAAAATTTTTATATATTACCAAGAAAACCAATAGGAAGAAATAGAGAGCAAAATTCTGTTTTACATATATATAATGTGTGTGTGTGTACACATATATATAAATGTGTGCATGTATCCATGTGTGTATAGATGTGTGTATGTGTGTGTGTGTGTGTGTGTGTGTGTGTGTGTGTGTATATATATATATATATATATATAAATGATAATTCTCTGTAATTGATCTATTCATTGGCAGGCAAATAAAATTATCAAAAATATTTTATAGAGCTAGAAAAAATGAAATTAATCTGGAAGAATAAAAGGTCAAGAATATGAAGGCAATTAGTGAAAACAAAATTGTGAAGGAAGGTGGCCTAATTGTATCATATCTCAAACTGTATTATAAAGCAGCAGCTAACAAAACAATTTGGTATTGGTTAAAAAATAAAGTGACAGATCACTGGAATAGATTAGGTGCATCATGCATCACAGCAAATGACCATTGTTATCTAGGAAATGATAAACTGAAAGATCCAAGCTTTTGGGACAAAACCACTTGACAAAAACTGCTGGCAAAATTGGAAAATAGTATGGCAGAAACTAGGTATAGATCAACATCTCACAACATGTACTGAGATAAAGTCAAAATGAGTACATAAAGCATGATAATATAAGCAAATTAGAAGAGACTTGAATAGTTTACCTGACAGATGTTCAGATAAAGAAAGAAGTTTATACCAAATAAAATAAAGCACTATAAAATTTAAAATAGATAAGTTTGACTCTATCATATTAAATAGATTTGCTCAAATTAAACCAATGCAACCAAAATTAGAAGGAAAGCAGAAAACTGGGGAAATTTTTCCAAGAAGTATCTCTGATAAAGGTCTCATTTGTACAATATAGAGAACTGAGTCAAATTTATAAGAATACAAGTCATTCCTCAATTGAAAAAGGTCAAAGGATATGAACAGAAAGTTTTCAAATGAATAAATCAAAACCATGTCTACTCATAAAAAAGCACTCTAAATCACTATTGATTAGAGAAATACAAATTAAAATTTACACCCATCAGATTGGCTAATAGGACAGAAAAGGAAAATGATAAATGTTGAAGAGAATGTGGGAAAACTGGCTCACTAATGCACTGTTGGTGGAGCTGTGAACATGTGGTCATTCTAGAGAGCAATTTGAAACTATGCCCAAAGGGCTACAAAACTGTGTATACCCTTTGAAGCAGCTTGATGCTACTAGATCCCTATCCCAAAACAATAAAAATAATATTTGTACAAAAATATTAATGGCATCTCTTTTTGAGGTGGTCTAGAATTAAAAACAGACAGGATGTCTATCAGTACGGTAAATGCAAAACAAATTGTGGTATAGGATTGTAATGGAATATTTTTGTGCTATAAGAAATTGCAAGCAGGTTGATTTCAGAAAAAACCTGGAAAGACTTACATGAACTGATGCAAAGTGAAGCGAGCAGAACCAGAAAAACATTGTACACAGTAACAAAAATACTGTATAATGAAGAATTATGAATGAGTTAGCTATTCTCAGCAACACAGTGATCCAAGACAATTCCAAAGGATTCATGATGAAATATGCTGTTTCCAGAGAAACAATTGATATTATCAGAATACTGACTGAAGTATACTATTTTCATTTTCTTTCCTCCCTTCCTTCCTTTCTTTCCTTCTCGTTTCTTTTTTTTTTCTTTTCAAGTCTTCTTGTACAAAATGACTGATATGGGAATGTTTTACATGATTGCATCTATATTACCATCTCAAGGAGAGGAGAGGGTAGGGAGGCAGTGGTAAAATTTGGAATTCAAAACAAACAAAAAAACCCCCAAATGTTTAAAATTGTTTTAATATGTAATTGGTGACAATAAAATGTTATTCAAAATTATAATCAGAAATTTGACTTGAATACGTAAGACAGTAAAGAGACATAATTCTAGTCCAGTACCTCCTCTCAATGAGGAAAACAATGTGGGCAAGTTTCTGATCCCAACCTCCTGTTTCTAACCCTTCCAGGAAGTAAAGTTCCCCTTTTTGAAGAGTGTTGAGAGAAAAGACTAGAGAGGTCAATTTGCCTGCCTTTGAGCTATATAATGATATTTCCATGATACCCATTGGGAGACAGGCTTGCTATACAATTTAGTTAATACCTGCCTTCTGCCAGGCATTATCTGTTCTTTTTATTTTCTAAGTTGTTAATGTATTTGAAACAAATACAAAGTAAGAAAATAAAAAAAAAATATTGCTAGGTACACAGCACAACAAAAGAAAAGATTCAATATAAAACAATAAATTTCCATTTCAAGAAAATCTTTATAATAAATACTACACATTGTTGTCAAAGCTGTCCAGATTTTCTTTGCTTCTTTGCAGGTTTTCTTTTGTTTTATGCTGTGCACTTTTTATTTTGTTTTTCCCTGCCTCTTCCTCACCCCAAAGAAGGTTGAGATCAAGTGTACATATGTATATATACATACATACATACACATACATACATACATAGATATCTATAAACATACACATATATATAAGACAGTACTATTCTTATTTCTACTTATTATCTCTTTCTCTGAAAGCTGATAGCATCTTCATTCATAGATCCAACATTTTTCACTTTTTTCTAAATAAACCAGTTCATTATTCTTATACCGCAGCAATGGTGAAATCCAATCATATTATATCTGACAAATTATCTATGAAATTGATTCCCCATTTGGGGGCATTCCTCCTATTCTTGGGAGCACAGGTTGTATTTAAAAAATACAATTTAATTTAAAGTAGTCACAATGATCCATTTTACACTTCAAAAGTGCTCTCACCTTATAATATGGATTAAGGTCTGATACTACTGAATCTCTTTCCTTTACATCTTTCTTTCGCTGGTTTCTTTGAAGTTGGTGACCTTTTTAAAAATCCATTCATTCATTCATTCATTCATTCATTCATTCATTCATTCATTTATCTATCTATCTATCTATCTATCTATCTATCTATCTATCTATCTATTTTTAGTTTTCAGCATTCAATTCCAAAATATTTTGATTTCCAAATTTTTTCCCCATGTTTTCCCTCTCCCCATGCCAAGACTCTGTGCATTCCAATTACTCCTTTCCCCAATCTGCCCTCCCTTCTATCACATCCCTCCCTTCCCTTATACCCATCTTCTCTCTTTTATTGTAGGGCAAGATAGATTTCTATGCCCCATTACCTGCATTTCTTATTTCCCAATTGGATACAAAAACAATTCTCAACATTCCTTCCTAAAATTTTCAGTTTCAATTTCTCTCACATCCTCCCTCCTTATTCATCCCCACTGAGAAGGCAAGCAATTCAATATAGGTTATATATTTGTAGTTATGCAAAAGATTTCCATAATAATTATGTTGTGAAAGACTAACTATATTTTCCTCCTTCCTGTACTCCCTCCTCCACATATTCTATTCTCTCTTTTGACCTTGTCCCTTCCCAAAATTTTTATTACTAATTACTCTTTCCTCCAATTTACCCTCTGTTCTATCATCCCTCCCCACACCTAACTTATTCCTTTTTCCACTACTTTCCTCTAGTGTAAGATAGATTTTCCTATCAAATTGAGTGTGCATAGTATTTCCTCCTTAAGCCAAATATGATATAATTTTCCCCCTCTCACCTCTGCCCTTTTCCCCTCCATTGAAAAAGCTTTTTATTGCCTATTTTATGAGAGATAATTTACCCCATTCCATTTCTCCCTTTCTTCTCCCAGTATATTCCTTTCTCATCCCTTAATTTTATTTTTTTAGATCATTCCTTCCTATTCAATTCACTTTGTGCTCTATGTCTATATGTGTGTATATAATTCCTCCAACTAACCAAATACTGAGAAAAGTATCAAGAGTTAGAAATATTATCTTTCCATGTGGTAACATAAACTATTCAAATTTAGTAAATCCCTCATGGTTTATCTTTCATGTTTACCTTTTTATGCTTCTCTTCATTCTTGTGTTGGAAAGTCAAACTTTCTATTAAGGTCTGGTCTTTTCATCAAGAATGCTTGAAAGACCTCTATTTCTTTGAATGGTCATTTTTTCCCCTGAAGTATTGTGGTCAGTTTTACTGGGTAGGTGATTCTTGGTTTTAATCCTAGTTCCTTTGACTTCTGGAATATCATATTCCAAGCTCTGTTGATCCCTTAATGTAGAAACTGCAAGATCTTGTGTTAATCTGATTGTATTTCCATAATACTCAACTTGTTTCTTTCTGGCTGCTTGCAATATTTTCTCCTTGACCTGAGAACTCTGAAATTTGGCTACAATATTCCGAAAAGTTTTTGTTTTCATATCTCTTTCAGGAGGTGATCAGAGCACTCTTTCAATATTTATTTTACCCTCTGGTTCTAGAATATTAGGACAATTTTCCTTGATAATATCGTGAACAATGATGTCTAGGCTACTTTTTTGATCATGACTTTCAGGTTGATCCAGAATTTTTAAATTGTCTCTCTTGGATCTATTTTCCAGGTCAGTTGTTTTCCCAATGAGATTTTTCACCTTGTCTTCAATTTTTTAATTCTTTTGGTTTTGTTTTGTAATTTCTTGGTTTCTCATAAAATCATTAGCTTCCATGTGCTCTTTTCTAATTTTTAAAAAGCTATTTTCTCCAGTGAGCTTTGAACCTCCATTTCCAATTTGACTAATTATTTTTAAAGCATTATTGTCCTCATTGGCATTTTGGATCTCTTTTCCCATTTGGGTTAGGCTATTTTTAAATGTGTTATTTTCTTCAAC
Source organism: Notamacropus eugenii (assembly GCF_028372415.1). Classification (NCBI taxonomy): domain Eukaryota; kingdom Metazoa; phylum Chordata; class Mammalia; order Diprotodontia; family Macropodidae; genus Notamacropus; species Notamacropus eugenii. The sequence continues at coordinate 250,261,030 of NC_092876.1, forward strand.
ATTTTTGGGGTCTCCTTTAGCAAGCTGTTGACTTGCTTTTCATTATTTGCTTGTATTACTCTTATTTCTCCTCCCAATTTTTCCTTCACCTCTCTTATTTGATTTTCAAAGCCCATTTCGACCTCTTCTATGGCCTGAGACCATTGCACATTTATTTTGGAGGTTTTCAATGCAGAAATCTTGACTTTTACATCTTCTTCTGATGGTCTGCTTTGTTCTTCCTTATCCAAAAGGATGACAGAAAATACCAGTTCATCAAGGCAGTAACTTTCTATAGTATTATTTTTTTTCCCTTTCTTGGGTATTTTTCCAGGCAGTTACTTGACTTCTGAGTTCTTTGTCAAATGGAGGGTGTACTCTAGGGATGTATAAGGCTTCTACCTGGGATTTCATGCCCTAAATCCTGCTCAATTCCTGTCTGAGCCAAGACACATGGCCAAGGCTGGGATGTGCTCTGCTACAAGCCTGATGCAATAGACCTTTCCTCTCAGCTTTCCAGGCTGTCTTGAGCTGAAAAATCTCTTTCAATCTGTCGTTTTGTGACTTCTGCTACTCTAGAATTCATTTAGAGTCACTTTTTACAGGTATTTTATGGACTATGGGAGGGGTAGAGCTACAGCACTTTCATCCTTGTATTCTATCATCTTGGCTCGCACACCACTCCAAAGTTCTTGACCTTGTATTCTTTCAGCTGCACTTTGTTATCATTATTTTTCTCATTAACATACATTTTTTATTAATTTAATTGAGAAGTCATTACATAAATAGGTGTTAGGTAAAACTGTATTTTTTTTTATTATATTGGCTTTACCTACCCATGAGCAATAAATATTACTTTGACTATTTAGATTTAATTTTATTTGTATAAAAATTGTTTTATGCTTAAGTTCCCATAGTCCCTGTATCTGGTTTGGTAGGCATAATCTCAGATATTTTCTACTATGTTCTTATTTTAAATGGTCTAACACAATATTGAATAATATGCCCAACACATAGTGTGGTTTCCCTGGTTTTCTCTTCTGATTAAGTCTAATTTAACTTTAATTTTGTCTGTGACTACTATTATTATTACTCCTGTTTTAGCATGATAAATTCTACACCTGATATTTATTTTACATTTGTGTGCATTTCTCATTTTTGTAGCATTGTCAGAAAGCAACATATTGCTCAATTCAAATTTGCTATCAGTTTTCATTTTATGGGTAAATTTATCCCATTCCCATTCTCACTTGTATATTTTCTTCCTTTCTATTTTGCCTCACTATCCTTTTCATCCTATCCCTCCTCTGCTTTCCTTCTACTCACTACCTTGCCCTTGTGTTCCTTAAATTACTCACCCCTCCAAGAATTCTTACCTTATCCTCTCCCTCTACTCTATCCCCTTGCCCTCTTTCTGAATTTGGAAGACTTTTATACCCTTGTAGACATAATTGTTCTTCTCTCTTTAACCCTTTCCAAATGAGACTAAGGTTTCAGCCCTATCCACCTTTCTCCATTAGCTATATATATATATATATATATATATATATATGTATATATATATATATATGTGTGTGTGTGTGTGTGTGTGTGTATGTGTGTGTGTGTGTGTGTATGTGTGTATGTATATATATGTATCTATGTGTATATTATATATATGTATGTATATCTATATATATTTTGCTTCATTTGTATGAGATAATTGCTCCTTTTTAACTTTCCCTTCGATATTTTTAAAAATCACCCTATCATAATCAGCTCAGCCCAAGTCTTTCTTTCAAACTACCCAAATCAAAATGCCATTCATAAAAGAACTATTAATATTTTCATATGCAAGTAAACAGTTTTACCTTATTAAATTATTTATAACTGATCCTTAATGTTTACTTTGTATTTCTCCTAGATGTTATATGCCAAATTTTCCCTTGAGTTCTGCTGTTTTTGTCACAAATACCTGAAAGTCTTTCAGTTTGTTAAATGTCCATTTTTTTCATTCATGATTATACTTAACTTTGCTTATAAAGTTATTCTTCATTGTAATCCCAGCTCTTGTGCTCTGTGAAATATAGCATTCCCAGAACCATGGTCAGGTCTTTCTTGGAGTCTTCTCAGGTTGTCCTAGAAGACCAATTGCTTTACTCTGACTTTTATTTATTTCTTCTCCTCTACACTCCCTTTGAGGCAATAACCTGTCTTTTCCTCTGAAGGAAATTTGGAGATACAAAAGTTTTCTGACCTACTCCTCTATCCTCCCAGAATTCTCTCAGCAGACACTGTTCTAAAAAAGTACTGAGGATAAAAGACAAAAGTAAAATATCTCCTAATGTCAAGGAGTTTACATTACAAGCATTAGTGACATGGTAACCCAATGTATGTTAATCTAACAATAAGGACCCACTGATGGGTCAAGGGCGCTGAACACTGAACACCTTCCCTTCCTCAAAGGGGTTCTTCCGCACAGGACCTAGGCATATGCTCAAAACTGGCTTCAGTCAAGGCTGGTCTTTAAAGGGGAAAAGGGGAGGAACCAATTTCTCATTTTTCATACTCCTCTTCCAGACAGTGTGATTATTTTCTAAAGAGTAGTAGTATTATCTTGTGGGCTATTTGGCAACTTCTGAAATGATAACTTGGTCATCTAAAAATATTTAAACAGAGGAACTCATGATTCAGAAGCCTGGAATACCTTATACTTATCAAAATTCCTACTTGACAGAGATTTCTATGCTTTGCTTCTATTCCATTTAACTCTAAACAGAAAATTTGATATTATTAAAATAAAATACACTTGTTTTACATATTTAAACAATTCCTGTTATCCTTTTAAATTCATATTACATTTAAAGTCTACTCAAAATGAATGTGAATTCCAAACAAACTCATGCATGATGAGTACAAAGTTACTTAAAATTCAAGTAGGAAAACAAATTAGAAAGTTCATGAAGCCAAAGAAAATACATTTCAATGGTTAGAGGACCAGCCCTGGAGTCAGGAGGACATGAGTTCATATCCTGCAATGGGCACTTACTAGCTTTATGGTTCTGGTTAAGTCATTTCACTGTTTGCTTCAGTTATTTCACTTGTAAAATAAGCCATACCTTATAACTTGTCAATACATTGCCAAAAAAAAAAATCCAAAAGAGTCACAGAGAGTCAGATGTAGATGAAACAACTCAAAAACAATGAAAAATTATCCCAGATAAGGATAATATGGTATCTTTACTCTAGCATTATTTTTGTGAAGACTACAACCAATGTAACACTATTTTCTTGATCCCATTCATAAAGAATTAGCTTTCTCTTTAGAACAACTGTATAACATAATCTTATTTCCTTCTCATCCTTTCTCGGTGGACAGTTCAAACAAGCCTGCTGTCCATCTAATACATTCTGTGCTATCCTCATTTTTGTTCCTTCACTCATATTGGGCCAGATATCTAAAATGCCACTTCCTCATTTCAATATTTTCAAATTCTTTAAATCCTTTAAGATCTACCTAAAATGTCTATGATCAAAAGCCTTCCCTGACCCTGCTAGAGAGAAGTGACCTTTCTCACCTTTGAACTCACTGTTAGCATTTCTGTTACATACTTATGGTCAGTGTTGTATTGAACATATTTTTGTATATGTTCTCTCTTCATTTCTAAAATGAAAAACTCCTTTTGTCCAGAGAACATGTTTTATTATCCTTACTATTTTATCCGGAGTATTATGGTCTATATCCTTTAGGTGCTTAGGAGTGTTTGTTGACTGAAAGAGTGAATGAATGAGTGATAAAAACATGAGGAACACAGACATACAGAAAAGGTAGGGAATTTTATGACAAAATCTTTTAAGAATGATTAAATTACCCTATGTATTTAAGGGCATAATCTAAATATTTACAGTTTAGTTACACAAAGGTTAGGAAAGAAAACATCAATTTATAAATTTGATAAAGCCCATTTGTAACCTCCCTGCTTTAAATATTTCCCTACATGTAGCACTTTAATCCTTTCAAACACAGTTTCAATAGTTTTAGCCCAAGGCACAAATCCTCTGCTTCTTACTGACAATCCTGTCACACTTTAGTGTTTTAGCTATTTATGTCGAAAATATCATGAAAGCTCTTTAGCATATTTTTAACTGTCAATACCACAATGTATAGCAGGGTCAATTAAAATGGTAAAATGTAAAGGTTTCAAGAGAAGTAATAATAATAAAGGAATTTCATAGATAATTGTTGATGTTTACTAAATATCTCCTAAAATGTTTACAAGATATTTTAGCTCTTCACTGTCCTGTTCAAAATGTATTTGAATTGAGAAGTGTGATAAATTAATATTTTTTCTCATGCAAACCTAAAACTGCAATCACATTTCTTTCTTTCTTTGTGTTTTCTTCTTTGTGTAGGTATTGCATTCCCTCCCCTACTCCAGTAGAATGTGAAATCATTTTCCATTTGGTCTCTACATCCCTAACAGCAAGCACAGTGACTTGAACATAGTAATACTCAATAAATATCTGTTTAACAGAATTTTTAAATGTCTCATTGTCTGGGAGAGATACTAGAGCACTAATTCATCTGTGATTAAATATAGAACACGCAAAAAAAAGCACCCCCCCAAATCCCTAGACAGATGAACAAACCTATGTAAACACAATAATCAAATCACTGCAATTCTTTTTTTTATTTTAATTATTTTTTAATGTTTAACGATCACAGCCATACAATTGAGATTTTATCCCCACCCATACCTACCCCCCACTACCCCCCTCCCTCCCCATGACTGCATACAGTTCTGTATAGGTTCTACATATACTTTCCTATTGAGTACATTTTCACAATAGTCATGCTATGTAGTCGGACTAAAATAAATGGAAGAAATCATATAACAAATCAAAACATGATACACAAAAACATACATATACACAAACATGATCTGCTACATTCTGCAAATGACTTCCATATTTCTTTCTCTGAGTGTGGAAGGCATTTTGCCTTAGAGAACCACCATTGGGATTCTATTTTTTTTTTAAGAAGTTCTTTGGTTATTACAAAATTCCAAGTCTACCAGAAAAAACTCTTGCACACTGTGCTCGTTGCTGTGCACAAAGTTCTACTGGTTCTGCTCCTTTCACTCAGCATCAGGTCATATAAGTCCTTCCAGGCCTCTCTGAAGTCTTCTTGTTTATCATTTCTTATGGCACAATAGTACTCCATTACATTCATATACCATAATTTATTCAGCCATTCCCCAGTTGATGGACATCCCCTTGACTTCCAGTTTTTGCCAACTACAAAGAGTGCTGCTATAAATATTTTTGGACATGTGGGACCCTTTCCCATTTTTATGATCTCTTAGGGATACAGTCCTAGTAGCGATATTGCTGGGTCAAAGGGTATGCACATTTTTGTAGCCCTTTGGGCATAGTTCCAAATTGCTCTCCAGAATGGTTGGATGCACTCGCAGCTCCACCAACAATGAATTAGTGTTCCAACTCTCCCACATCCTCTCCAGCATTTATCATTTTCTTGTTCTGTCATGTTTGCCAATCTTATAGGTGTGATGTGGTACCTCAGAGTTGTTTTGATTTGCATCTCTGTAATCAACAGTGATTTAGAGCATTTTTTCATATGATTATACATATCTTTACTTTCTTCTTCTGAAAATTGCCTGTTCATATCCTTTGACCATTTATCAATTGGGGAAAGACTTGTATGATTATACATTTGATCAGATTGACCAAAGGTTTATCAATTTTATTAGTTTTTTCATAAAACCAACTATTGGTTTTATTTATTAATTCAATAGTTTTCTTAATTTCAGTTTTATTAATCTCTCCTTTGGTTTTCAGTATTTCTAATTTGGTATTTACTTGGGGATTTTCAATTTGTTCTTTTTCTAGCTTTTTCAACTGCAAGCCTAAGTCATTGATCTCCTCTTTCTCTATTTTATTTATGTAAGCATTCAAAGATATAAAACTTCCCCTAATAACTGCTTTTGCAGTATCCCATAAGTTTTGGTATGTTGTCTCACTATTGTCATTCTCTTGAATGAAATTGTTGATAGTTTCTATGATTTCTTCTTTAACCCAACCCTTCTTTAGAATTAGATTATTTAGTTTCCAATTGATTTTTGGTTTCTCTTTCCATGGCCTTTTATTACATGTAATTTTTAATGCATTATGATCTGAAAAGGATGCATTGATTATCTATACCTTTCTGCAATGGATTGTGACATTTTTATGTCCTAGTACATGGTCAATTTTTGTAAATGTTCCATCTACCGCTGAGAAAAAGGTATATTCCTTTCTATTCCCATTTAATTTTCTCAAAAGATCTATCATATCTACCTTATCCAGAGTTTTATTTACCTCCTTAACCTCTTTCTTGTTTATTTTGAGGTTGGATTTATCGAGTTCAGAGAGGGGGAGGTTGAGGTCCCCCACTAGTATAGTTTTGCTATCAATTTCTTCCTTCAACTCCCCCAACCTCTCCTCTGAGAATCTGGATGCTATACCACTTGGAGCATACATGTTTAGTAATGATATTGCTTCATTGTCTATGGTGCCTTTTAGTAGGATATAGTTTCCATCCTTATCCCTTTTGATTAGATCTAATTCTGCTTTCGCTTTGTCTGAGATTAGGATTGCTACTCCTGCCTTTCTTACATGAGCTGAAGCACAATATATTCTGCTCCATTCTTTGACCTTTATCCCATGTGTATCCCCCCGTTTCAAATGTGTTTCTTGTAAGCAGCATATTGTTGGATTATGGCTTTTAATCCATTCTGCTATCCGTCTCCGTTTTATGGGAGAGTTCATTCCATTCACATTCACAGTTATGATTACAATCTGTGTATTTCCTTCCAACCTCTTTCCCACCATTTCTGCTTTTAGCTCTCCCATCTCCCTTCCCCTCCTCAATAGTATTCACTTTTCTCCCCCTCCTCCTGCAGCCTTCCCCTCCTTCTTTTAGCCCCCTTCCCTTTTACTCCCCTTTACTCTTATTGCTTCTTTCCTACCTTTTAGTCACCCTCCCCTTTCTTCCCCCTTCCCCTCCTACTACCTATAGAGCTAGTTAGGCTTATCTACTTAAGATTATTGTTCCCTCCTTTAAACAAATCAGATGAGAGTACCTCTCAAACAATGCTCATCTCCCTCAACTCCTTCCCTCTACTATAGTTTTGTACTTCTTCCTGTGATATTATTTGCCATTTTCTGCTTCCCCCTTTCCACACCTCCTATTACATTCCCTTCTCATATTTAAATTATATTTTTGACATGACATCATTTACTTTATGCCCGTTCCCTCTACATATATCCCTTTTATCATAATAGCTGCACAGTTCTCAAGATTAACAGGTATCATCATCCCTTATAGGGAGGTAAACAGTTTGCCCTAATTGAGTAGCAAGTTTTTGTTTTTGTTTTTTCCTCTCTGTTTACCTTTTTATGATTCTCTGGAGACCTGCATTTGAAGATCAAATTGTCTATTGAGTTCTGGTGTTTTGGTCAGGAAGCTCTGGAAATTCCTTATTTCGTTGAATGACTTTCTCCTTGCCTGAAATGTTATGCTCAACTTTGCTGGGTAGTTGATTCTTGGTTGAAGTCCCAACTCCTTTGCCTTACGGAATATTGGGTTCCAATTCTTTCGATCTTTTAATGTAGAAGCTGCAAGGTCCTGTGTGATCCTGACTGTGTGTCCTTGATATTTGAATTGTTTCTTTCTGGCTGCTTGTAGTATTTTCTCCTTCACTTGATAGCTCTGGAATTTGGCAACTATATTTCTTGGGGTTTTGAGTTTGGGATCCCTTTTGGGAGGGGAACGGTGGATTCTTTCGATGACTATTTTGCCCTCTGAGTCTAGTACTTCTGGGCAGTTTTCCTTGATGATTTCCTGGAAGATATTGTCCAGACTCTTTTCTTCATCATGGGTTTCTGGCAGGCCAATAATTCTTAAATTTTCTCTCTTGGCTCTATTTTCCAGGTCAGTTGTTTTTCCAATTAAATATTTTACATTTTCTTCTATCTTTTCATTCTTTAGATTTTGTTGGACTGATTCTTGTTGCCTCATCGAGTCATTAGTTTCTACTTGCCCAATTCTAATCTTCATCATATTGTTTTCTTCAGTTAGCTTTTGCATCTCCTTTTCCATCTGACCAATTTTTCCCTTTAAGGAGCTATTTTCTCCATTTAATTTTTGTACTTCTTTTTCCATTCGACCAATTTTCCCAGTTAGGTTTTGGGTTTCCTTTTCCATCTGATCAATTTTCCAAATTAGGTTTTGGGTTTTCTTTTCCGTTTGATTAACTCTTCCTTTTAGGGAATTATTCTCTCCAGTTAATTTTTGAACTTCCTTTTCCATTTCTTCAATTTTCTTTTTCAGAGTGATGTTCTCATCAGTGAATTCTTTTTTTTATAATTTTAAAATCATTGGCCAGTTTTTCTTTTATATCCTTCTTCAGATGTTCCAGGTAATCTAGTTGTGCTTGTGAGAAATTCATAGTCCTATCTGAGGTTTCAGATGGAAGTACAGTCTCAGCTCTGACCTCTTTGGTGTTTGTGTTTTGGTCCTTATCCCCATTTCACTTTTCGTCTGCTTTTTCCGATTCATGATGTTGGCTGAGTGTTGTAGCTTTTGGTTCTTTCAGTCAGAAGATACAGATCTTTTAAGTTGAGTTGATGTGTGTCTAGGCTAAAAGCAGGCTTTTTTTGTTGTTGTTGTTGTTTCCCAGATCAACCCTGGATTTAACTTGTTAGGTGTGTGGGAGGAGTGGTCTGGTCTCAGGAGATCTCCTCAGCTGACTTGAGGCAAAAGCAAGGTCAGGGGATGGTGATCCCAGCTTCCCTATTGTCTTCCCTTTTCCCCTGGAGGGCTGAGGCACGCCTAGAAGCTAACGCGTATTCCCGCCCCTCCTGGGGCTCGTCTCCCGGTGCTGAGGCTTGCCTGGGTCTCAGTGAGAATTTTCTCTGCCCTGGGTCGTCTGTCCCTCCAGATCGCCTGTGCCACAGTAGGAAGAATCCCCCCTTGCCACTTTTCCAGCCTCTGATGTTATGAGACCACCCGCCCACTTCTGCTGTTCCCGCTGATCCAGGATTAATCTGGGGAAGAATTTTATGGTTCCCTCATGGTCATCAGGGTGGAGGAGAGAGCACTTACTGATCACTCTGCCATCCCAGCTCCTGAAAGTTCAAGTAGTTGACCCACCGAAGTCCAGTCTTCAGGCTGAAGGTTTCAAGGGCTGCTGCACTGATATCTGGTGCTCAGCGGCTTTCATCGGCTCGGCCTAGCTTATCTCGTGCTCCGCTGGTCTCGCTCGCCACTCTCAGGCCCCTCAGGTCCCCTCCACCCTGCCGCGCCGACCGCGCTGCCCTGTGCGCCAGGGTCTTACCCCCGCGGAACAGATCCCTCCTGTGGACCCTCCAGTCCAACCTGGGCTCCGAATCTGTCAAAGTCCGTCACCCACTGGATTCTACACCTCCAAAGTCTGGTCAGACTCTCCGCGCAGAGATATCCAGAGGAGTTTTTCCAGGAGCTTAGGTGAGTCGTTGCTTTCACTCCGCCATCTTGGCTCCACCCCCCATGATTATACATTTGAGTCAGTTCTCTATATATTCTAGAAATGAGGCCTTTATCCCCGAGCTTAGCTTTAAAAATTCTTTCCCAATTTACTACATCCCTCCGGATTTTGGTTGCATTGGGTTTGGTTGTGCAAAAACTTCTCAGTTTAATGTAATCAAAGTTATCCATTTTGCATTTCATAATGCTTTCTATCTCTCCTTTAGTAAAGAATTATTCCTTTTTCCATAGATCTGATAAATACACTATTCCTTGCTTCTCCAGTTTATTCATGGTATCAATCTTTATACCTAAATCATGTACCCATTTGAACTATATTCTTGTGTACGGTGTCAAGTATGGGTCTATGCCTAATTTCCTCCACACTGTTATCCAGTTTTCCCAGCAATTTTTGTTAAACGGTGAGTTCTTATCCCAGAAGCTGGGGTCCTTGGGTTTATCAAACAGAAGGTTGCTATATTCCTTGCCTACTGCATCTTGAGTGCCAAGTCTATTCCACTTGTCTACCTCTCTGTTTCTTAGCCAATACCAAGTGGTTTTGATAACTGCTGCTTTATAGTAGAGTTTGAGGTCTGGTAGCACTAGGCCACCTTCCCAAGCATTACTTTTCATTAGTCCCTTTGATATTCTGGACCTTTTGTTTTTCCAAATAAATTTTGATATTATTTTATCCAGCTTTAGAAAATAATCGTCTGATAGTTTAATTGGTATGGCACTAAATAAGTAAATTATTTTAGGTAGAATTGTCATTTTTATTATATTAGCATGGCCTACCTATGAGCAACTAATGTTTTCCACTTACTTAAATCTGACTTTATTTGTGTAAAAAGTGTCTTGTAATTGTGTTCATATAATCCCTGGGTTTGTTTTAGCAGGTAAACTCCTAAATATTTTATACTGTCTACCCTAGCTTTAAATGGGATTTCTCTTTCTATCTCTTGCTGTTGGACTTTGTTGCTAATATACAGAAATGCAGAAGATTTGTGTGGGTTTATTTTGTAACCTGCAACTTTGCCAAAGTTGTTAGAGGAGTTTTTCCAGGAGCTTAGGTGAGTCGTTGCCTTCACTCCGCCATCTAGGCTCTGCCCCCCGCTCAAAGATCAAATCACTGCGATTCTGAGTCACTGTTACTATATGGGAATGAAATGATTCACTGATCACATCATACAGTTCTAGCAACTTAATTTTCAATCTGTCATTTTGATTAAAAAAAATACTATGTTCAGAGAAAGATCTATAGATGTCAATGTCTCTGCAATTTGTGTGTTTTATTGAATTAGAAAAATATGTATCATATATGCACACATATATATAGATACATATGCATTTGCATATGCATTATGTGTATGGACAGATAAACATATGTGTGTATATATACATACATAAATATATGTGTATACATATATATATATATATATATATATACACATACCTATATACATATATGTGTGAATGTATTTAAGTTGTTACCATTTTTTAAAATACAATTGCATCCTAAGAACTAATAAAAAGGTAAATATGAGAAAAAATATACCTCAGCAGCTTAATTGGTGGGAAATCCCCTTCTATCATACTTTGTTTGTCCTTTGTTATTGAAGAGGATCATGACATCAGGAAGGTGATGCTATGACTTGCAAGTGAATTGACTTTAAGTGAAGGAAGGCTGTGCAAGATCCACAGTCTCACTCTCTTCAATGGAATCATCTGGGTTAAATGGTAAAATATATCTCAGGGTGACTGGAAATACCCCCAGATGACATAGAAGATAATGTTGTTTTCTACATTTAATTAATACTGAAGGATGAGATGCTGTCAATGATTGATTTAAAACTATTTTCTTTTTGTGAGGAAAAAAATGGATTAAGGAAAGTTAATCTGTAGTATATAGCCTCAGAGTAGGTTCTGACTCATATTCAGGCTTCGAAGTTAGAGTGGTAGCAGAGTCAGATATCAGAATTCTTTGATAAACTTGTTTTTTAATTTGTAATTGTTCTAGGAGTTCCAAAATTGATATGCTGATTTGTCTGACAGTGTTATAGTCAATATTTGGAATGCAGTGCTCCAAGACTGAGAAATAGGCCTCACTATCTAGATTAATATAGCCACTGCTTTCTACATAGGAAGAGTAGGACAAACCATAATCAGAATTATAGTTCTTGATTAGTGTAAACCACAACTTCTAGTCTTTCTTTCATTACCAGTGTTGAAAAGGTAGCCAGAAGCAGATTTACAGATATTGTTGAATGTGGATGATATCCAGTTATATGCAAAATTGGAAAAGAATAACAAATTAGCCAGAGATGTTTGCTTGGAAAACGTTTGATTTAGGCACAGTAAAGACTACTGGTCTTGGGAACTAAAACATCGGTTCAAAATGAAGTTTTGCCGTTAATTTTGGGACCTTGGGCTATTCACATAAATACTCTAAGTCTTTGTTTCTTCTTTTGAATAATACCTGCCTCACAAAGTTTTTGTGATATAATAAGAAATAATGAATTTTGAAAGGCTCTATCATACTGAACCATTCTATAACATGGAACTATTATGATTTTTCATTTTCACCTTTGCTATTTTACTTCAAACTGTTTTTAGTGAAGGTGAACCCTCCTTGGAGTAAATAACCGTTCACTGTCCTGAATTCACACTTTATTTTTTACTATGACTATCTACTGGAGCCTAAATGAACTCATTTCTGTGCATGTCCAGTGTCATATTTGATCCTAATGCAGAGTAACAGCTTGCAAAAGAGAGGGGAAGACACCAGGGACAGAGAATGTTTCAGTTTGCCCTTTGCCATGAGATATTGTCACTGTAATATTGATGCATCCTTCAGGGGCAGGTCACAGTGGAAATATGGCATTGATTTATTTCTTTTCCTTATTATTACCATTTGGAAGCATGTGGTTTGGGATTTAGGGAACTGATTATCATGCAAAACTGAATATAGAGTCAGTAAAAAAAGAAAGATCTGAGTTATGACCTTTGTGATATTCATTACAAGTATGGATCTTAGGAAGAGAAGAAAAGAAAGAAGGATAATCAAAATAATTGAAAATATATTTTCAAAATGGAGCATTAATTAAAATACAAATTAGTCTCTAAATATGTTAGTCAGTTTGATACATGTGCACTAATCCCTCATCTCCATTTGAACTAGGGAAAATGGAGAAAGCTATAAGGTACACTGGAAAGAACTTGATATTTGGAGTCAGAGCACCTAAGACATTAACTTCTAACATCTGACACCTCAGGCAAGTCAATCAACCTGAGTCTCAGTTCTCTCCTCTCTAAAATGAGCAAGTTGGACTAGATGGCTGCTTAGGTCTCTTCAAACTCTAAATCTACCATCTTTTTACTTATAATCATTGTTTTCCATTTTAAGATAATTTTTTCCCCTAAAAACAATCTTATTACATGACATTCCACATGTAAGGGAAATTCCATATTCTACTTTCCATCTCTTTGATAATCTTTGTGATTGTTTTGAACTTTGTCCAAGATCTACATGCCACTCAAACTGTCCAGCCAATTTTCTGGTTGTAGTCTAGTAAAGAAAATTATTTTAAATAGAAAGAGAACATGATGCATAATGTTGCCTTTTCTGTATAATGTACAGAACCTCTAGCATTTATATATTCAATTTTTTGGTCTCTTGGCTTTAGCATTAAACATTATTATTTATTTTTCTGTAATTTTAGTGAATTTTTTTTTTTTCAAACAGGGGTTGAGCTTTATTACAGGGTCTAGTTACAAGTGCAGGAGGGTCTTCCTTAGGAGGAAGAGGGGGAGATTTCCTAAGGAGGCTAAGCTTAAGGGATTGGAAGTAGAAGTACAAGTGGGGAGAGAGGGGGAGGGGAGAGAGGAAAGAAAAGAGGAGCGGAGCCTACTGTCCTCTTGGCTCCACACGTGCTAAGAGAGAGCTTTCAGGCTTCCTCAATCCTACTTAACCTTCAGCCGCACAGTTTGCATCTCAATACCATTCTGTTAGGTAACTAGGTGTGCTCCAATCTGGGACAATCTCGAGGGCAGGGAGACTCCACCCATCACGTATCTCCCGGGGAGAGGTGGAAATACCCGAGCTAGCCGAGCTAGCTCAATCTAACCTTCTCGAATCCCCGCTGTTCATGGAGGGCCTCGTAAGACTCTAAGATTTAGAAGTCCCACTTTTACCCGCCCGAGACCGTCCACACGGAATTGAGCTTCCAATCCCAACATATCCCCTTCTTTGTTATGTGCGGAGCGCACCTGGCTCTAGAGCAAACAGTGGCTGGAGGCTGAGTGGATTAGGAAGGCCTTTAGCATATGAGTACCCTACAACAAGACTTCATTCACACAGAAATCTGCAGCTAGCACAACTGACAAAGGGAGGCATCAAATAAAACAAAGATGAAACTAAATGGCTGAGTTACAACAGGGGAAGTGCAATCAACTAATCCCAAAGCATATTTTAAGAGGAGCAGCTGGTGTAGGCGCCTTACATCACCGCTCCCTCAGTCATGCAAATGGATCTCAACGGCCAAGCCTGAATGGCCAAGCCTGTGGTATTCAGGTGAAAAGTTGGTCACCCCTTCCCCCCCCAATGTCCTGGGTTTGTGATATCAAAGTCCTCCTTCAGCCACTGAAAAAGATGCCTAGATGGGAAGCTGTCAGCAGCAGTGTCTGTGGTTGTGATGAGTGCTGCCTTCTCTCTGGGCAGCAAGGTTAAAGCTGTCAGCAGCAGGCTCAGGTGGTGTATGATCCTTCTCCGGGGTCTCCGGGCCCTCCGACATCGGTTCCCACTTACGGATCCTTCTAATGGGAATCCACGCATGACCTTTTCCTGTGGAGACACAAACATACCCTCGACCCCATATTAGTATCTTAAAATGTCTCATAGCTGGAGTAGTATGTGCGCTCCTTGAGACAGCTGTATCAAGCTCTGATTGTATTAGGCGACCTTTTCCCCTTCTTTGTTTAGCGAGGATCGCCTTCAAGGTAAGATTGATAAGAATGCATACTGGCTCTTTACTTAGGTATAGCTGCTGCCAGGTGCTTACAAATGCTTCATTAACATCTGTAAGGAACCTGACTTTCCCAGATTTTTTCTTTTTAACAAACACAGGAGCATTCCAGGGTGCTAATTGCTCCTTAACCAATATTTGTAATGCCTGGAGTTTTTCTGGAGTCAGAGGCCATTGCTACACCCAAATCGGGGTGTCTGACTTCCAATTCAAGGGTGGGGACTCCAGAGCAACAGCAATGGCCCTTACTAAAAATTTGATAACCTCATCCTGAGGCGGCTCATAATGTCTCTGCCCCAGATGTTAAAACTAAGTCCTGGAATCACCAACGGCCATACGGTCCCTTGGCGATCCTCTGTCTCCCACTTTACTGGGTGCATTGTCTCTAAGGTATTTTGGCACCCTCCTATTCCCCACACTGGTCTTTGGCTTTCTTTGAGCTTCCAGTGCCGGGGTACTGAGCGACCGCTAAGGCAGGTCCTATCCACTCCAGTATGGAGCGTGCTATAAGGAGGCGCAGAGGGAAGACACGGTACATTCTCCCCTGCCTCGCCTTTCCCATCCGCTAGATGGAGCTCCGAACCTATTTTTTCTTTACGCTCCTTAACTTTCCGCTTAACTTTCTGCTTGCCTGGGTCCTCCCCTCCCCTCTCTCCGCTTCCACTCTTATTCCAATCCCGCCCTGGCCTCTTCGGCCCTTCCTTACAAAATTCTCTGAGGTCGTTTAACTCTATTGTGACCCCCGCCTCCCTGCCTTCCCTGTGAAGTGTCTCAGCCCAGACCTCCTGTTCCTCTGGCTTTATTACTGGCAATTGATTCCTCATCCCTGCCCTTTTCCCAGGGGTTTGGGAAGCTTCTCTCCACTTTCTCTCCTTCCGAATCTAGGATTCGGGACTCGCTTCTTTCACAGCCCCTTCCGGGTGTACCCCAAAAGCACCCAGGATTATCTACGCTCCCAATCCCTGTTGGGGCGCAAACTGCCAGGCCTAGAGCCCTGTATTGGGCTACCCGAGTCTTTCTTACCTGTCCCAGGTCTTCGGTTGGCCAAACCGGATAAACGTATGAGAGAAAGGATGTTCCAGAGTCGAACAGGGGTTGAGCTTTATTACAGGGTCTAGTTACAAGTGCAGGGGCGTCTTCCTTAGGAGGAAGAGGGAGAGATTTCCTAAGGAGGCTAAGCTTAAGGGATTGGAAGTAGAAGTACAAGCGGAGAGAGAGGGGGAGGGGAGAGAGAAAGAAAAGAAGCGGAGCCTACTGTCCTCTTGGCTCCACACGTGCTAAGAGAGAGAATTTTAGTGAATTTTAGAATACCAATTTATATACTGTTGTAGAATGGGATATTTTAACCCTCCTATGATTGAAGTAAGTTGTTGTTATTTTATCTAAATCTTGTTGCAGGAACTTTAGTTACAATAAGATCTTAAAACTTTGTAAAGTCCAGCACAGTGAAAACAGAAGCATGCTATTGTTGCTCTTTAAATTAGTCTAAAATTAATAGAAGGTAAAGCTAATATTGAAGACATGCTTTACCATCTTCTTTAATAACAAGATGATGGATCACATGCTTTTCCATATGAGAAAACAAATAACCCTTGCAATCTGTCTTGTGGGAAACAAGGCATGAACCTGAGAGAGTTGGTTAACCCTGTTTGTCTCAGTTTTCTCATCCATAAAATGAGCTGAAGAAGGAAATGGCAAACCACTCTAGTATCTTTGCCAAGAAAACCCCATATGGTGTCATGAAGGGTTGGACACAACTGAAATATGACTGAACAACAATAATTCTAGCAAAAGTGCGCTGAACAAATAAAGCTCTAAGTAGAATCAATAGCACTTTTTACACAAGGCACAAAAAGTTGTTATATAAATTAATAAATTATATAACAGTATTTGGATAATAATTAGGAGTTGGGTGTGATAGCAGAACCCAATCAAGAGTTTCTAATAGAAAAACTAAAACCATCCACATAAATTATTTGTACATCAGGTTCTGAACTAGGCAATGAGGATACAAAAACATAAAACCAGCCTCTGCCTTTAAAAAGCTTACATTGGGGATGAGGAGGGATAATGCATATATGTAAGCAAATATAAAATATGGAGGTACCCTAAAATTGAAAGGAATTCAGGAAAGATTTCAAAGAGGAAGTGGGGCTTGAAGTGACCTTTAAAAGAAGCTAGAGATTCTTTGAAGCAGAGGAGAGTGGGGAGTCAATAGTATCTTGAATCCATCCATAAGGCAAAGATGAGCAACAGGTCTGGATTCAGCAATCTTCCCTTTGAAAATTTGCTGTGGCAAAATATACTGTCTCTTTTCCAACAGAGGTAATTTTTTTCAGATTCTCATGGGAATACAGTGGTTTAGAGAATAGATCATTTGCAAAACTATATGTAGTGCCAGTAGAAAAAAAAAAAGAAATATCTGAATTAAGACCTTATTGCATTCATGATCATGAGTGGATAATGGGAAGGGAGGAGGAGAGAGGGAAGGTAGTATACATTTTTCAAAACTAAAGATTTCACAAAAATAAGCAAGAGAACAAGGCACTAACAATGCTGATTCAGCATTGAAAAGAGGGGATATGGGAGAATGAATTATAATAATAATATGAACTATCACTTTAAGGTTGTAAAGCACTTTTCCTCTCCTCACTCAATTCTCACAAGTATCCTTGAGGTAGATTATATTATTATTTTCATCATAAAGATGGAGAAATGGCTGACTAAGTCTAAGTGACTTGTACAGATTTACACAGTTAATAAGCGACTTAAGCAGGATTTAAATTCAAGTTTTCCTAATTCCTTGTCAAATTTTCTATCCACTGTTCCAGTTAAGTGTTAGGGAGAGAATAAAACCCCTAGGAGTAGAAAGGGCAAGGAGTACCAGACGTCACCTTGCTCAAAAGCATCTTCCTTGAACTTTTGTTTGGGTGAACACAACCATTGTTTGGGATGCATTTATCTTCTACTGTAGGAGATTTAAGTCATTTTTAGCTTAGGGTAGATTGCTTAAATTATATCAATATATAGCTGACAATAGGATCAATGAATCTTTGGCAGTGAAGGAGGAAAGAAAAGGGTTATTTTAGATCAGAGGGTACTGCAGGTAAAGGTAATCACTGGTGAATGACAGACTGTAGACTAAGACATAAAACAGTGCAAACTTGCCCCATGCTAAAATGAGGGGCTGGTAAACTGTGTGCCCTCTGAATGAAAGTTAAGTTGGAGGGGACCTTAGAGTTCACCTAGTTCATTTTACTACCTTAAGCCTAAATCTCTTTTGTGCTCATAGAACTTCTTCTTGAAAACTCTAATATTTTCCTAATTTGTCAGTTTGGTAAGCCTGTCAAAAAAGGAAATGAGAATCTTTGTTCCCAATATATCTTTATTACAGGTACCCATGAATTCTCCTGACAAGAGAACTTGTAGGTATTGTGTTCTCTGAAAATTCTGTTGGGGGGAGGTCTCACTTCTGTATTGTTCATCTGAGTTTAGGTAACATGCATTTTTTCTTTCTTTCCCCTATAAGAGTAGTTTACTCTAATTGTCAATGTGAAAAAGAAACATGATCGAGATAAAATGTTGACTGTTGAATCAATAATAGGTCTGTTGTTAGATCAATGGAGGAAGAACTGTTCATAATTTATATTTCTCTATTGACCTAGGTGACCTTAAGTACAATGTTTCATCTTCTATAAAGATACTGTCTACTAAGAAGCTAGCAAATCATCTATCAGTTAAAGGGATGTTGCATTCCATCATTTAATTTGTTTAAGTCCATCCTATGATTAACAGAATTTTTGTCAATTAAAGTGTACATAACAAAGAGAATGGTGAGTGGTTTTTATCTCAAATGTGTACAATGACAGAATTAATTATATGTCATCTAGAGCCATCTGCAGTAATAGAATTAAGGGCAATTTTATTTTCATAATGAGATTTTTTCCTAAGAGGAATAGGCAGAACACTGCTAAGGAGAGCTAGACTAGGAGATGGAACATGTATGCTTCTTTTGTCACACCTTGGGGGGGAAATGTCAACAACTAATATTGTTGGAGAAAGTTCCTCCAGAAATATAAAATATGTTGGCTCTTTAGGAAGTAGTTGTTCTCTATGGCTGATGCCTAATTCCTAAGGCAATGTAGTAGGATAATTATTTTATAGATGTCTAACCATGTAAAAATTCTGCTTCTCTGACATGGAATGGGAGTCAGTCTATAAATATGTACTAGGCACCTACTATGTGTCAGGCAGAGTGCTCAACTTTTAGCTTTTAGATGCATACTTTATCAGAAGAGTTGAAACACAAAGTAAATATGGAACGTGGTTTGACTGCTGAAATTCAAATATGAGGATGCCTTCAATTTTCAGAACACTTAAAATAGTGAAACAGCTGCAAATAGAAGCCCTCTCTTGATTACTTAATGTGTGATCATAGTGATAGATAAGCTTTGAAATGGAAATTAGTATTTTCATTTCATACAGGTTTAATTTTAAAGTGTTTTCTTTCCCCTATCTATACAAGATACCAAGTACAAGAAAGTCAGATTCTCACAAGTACTAAAGCTACCGGTTTAGATAACTACTGCTTTCTGTAAATATGAATGAATTTAAAGCCTCAGTTTTCTAGCAGTGGATAGTGCTAAATGCTTGCAGAATTAACACAAGTAAGAGAGAAGCAGCGTTATGGAATAAAGAAACAACTTTGGAGTCAGGAAGACCTAGGTTCAAGCCTCACCTCTGATATACACTAGCTCTATGACCTTTGGAAAGTCACTTAACTAATTTTTCAATGCTCCTAGACAACTTTCTAAGAATATGCACACACAGAAACACACACACAGATTCACATCTATCTATATACATGTTTATATCTATATATGTATGTGTGTATATGTGTCTGAATGTACATACATACACACATATGTATTGTGTAGATATTTATTCCGAAGTTGCCTATTTAAAATGGGAAGATCTTTCCTTAGTGAATTTATATATGTCATTGAAATCGCAGATCTATCTTTTTTAGAAAAAGAATGCTAAGGCAGCTAGGTGGTGCTCTGGGTAGAAAAATAACTCTGGAGTTAGGAGGACCTGAATTCAAATCTGATCTCAGAAACTTACTAGCTCTGTGACACTTGCAGGCCATCTAACTCCAATTACATCCAAAAGAAAAAAGAAAGAAAAGAAGAACACTATATTGAGTTTATTTAACATTGATTTATACTGATTTCATTATAATATCAAAAGTTGGAAAGGCAATATTGGATAGTACATAAAGAGATCACTTTGCTATCAGGAAGACAGGGGCTCAAGTTACACTTTTGTCTCATAAAAGCTATATGGCCAGAGGTTCCTTAACCCATCAATGTCCCTGGAGCATCTCTCTAAGACAACATATTGCAGAAGTTGCTGACTGGTGAGGATAGAAGGCATTTCTATGTTGTTATTTCCTCACAGAGATGAAATTATAGTCTTCCGGGAGAAATGAAGAATTGATTCTAGAATTCAGTGAATCATTTTATGAGATTACTTACTCATTTTCAAACTTAAAGTAAATTTTGCAAGTTATTAAGTATCTAATTGGGAAAAAAAAATTTATTCAGCAACAGGACTGAGAGCCAACCCATTAACAAACAAGTAGAGCTATCTTACAGTCCATAAAAATTGACATTTTCCCCTGTCCTTTCCATTATGTACTTTTCAGCTACTACTTTGAACTCTGACCTTATAATTCAAATACACTTAGCTTAAGCTCAGTGTAAACAGTTCCATGCCTGTAATTTCTCTTTTTCATATCAATTTACTCTCACAGTTGCTTAGCTGGACAGTAGAGACAGTGATGAGGAAGGTGTAATGGTAACAGTAGCCATCTGTACAAGAAAATTCTTCCTCTTCTTCACGTCCCTATAATGCCCATCAACTCCGAACTTTATGAGATTGTCAATTTATTGAACAGAAAGAACCTAGTATGTGCATGACACTGTGATAAGCACAGAAGATAGAAAAAATACATTAAAAAAAGAAGTGTTTTGCCTCAAAAAGCATTCATTCTACCAGAAAGATACCCCATACATATAGATACAATAAGGAATGTTTCTGTTTTTCTTATCATCGTTTCCTATGAAATGCCTGCTAATAGATCGAAACTATTGTTGTTCAGTTGCTTCAGTTGTGACTGACCTTTCATGACCTCATCTGGGATTTTCCTGGCAAAGACACTAAAGTGGTTTGCGATTTTCTTCTCCAGGTCATTTTACAGATGAAGAAACTGAGACAAATAGGATTAAGTGACTTGCCCAGGGTCACATAACTAGTAAATTTCTGAAACTGAATTTGAATTCAGGTCTTCCTGACTCTAGACTCTACACACTGTGTCACCTAGCAAATGTTGATACATTAGCTCACAAACTCAGAACTGGAAGGAAATATAGATTTCAAGGATTTCAAATCCCGCATTTTACAGATGAGGGAATAAATATGCAAAAAGACTGAGTGAATTGCCCAGGGTGATATAGCCAATAAGTATCAAGATGCAGGATTTCAACCTGTATCTTCCTGACTATAAGTTAAGAACTCTATCTACTACATCATGATGCCTGTCTTTTCTCAGACAATTCATTCATTTTTTTTTCTCTCCAAGATCTTCCTTCTTGCTGATATCATGGCAGGTATTGATGTCTTAGGCTATAGATTCTATAAGTCTTCAACAAGATGTATGCTTGTAAGTCAGCCATGCACAGATGTTTCTAGGAGCAACAGCTTTCAATTCAAAGATATCTGTTTGAATATATGTGCAAAAATGCATTACAGAAAGTGACAGAAGAACTACATTGAATTTATCATCTTAATATGTCAGTTATGATCAGGTTTGATGGGGTAAATTTTCAGACAATCATTTAGTGCATTATATATGGAACTTGATTCAAATACATACATTGTATATCACACACATACATACATACACACACACGCACACACATACATACAAACACACAAGGATGCAGTTAATCCTTTTCCCTCCCTTAGGAGTTTACAGAATCTGGACAGGAATGCTGATGAGATTTAGATTTAAGTCTGACGATGTTTCCACGATGTTTGCCCAGCCTCATTTTTATCCTGAATAACTCAGAAAAGCATTTCAGAATCGCTCAAAGCATATTTCCAGTAAGTAAATAGCAGGTGGTTTAATGTGTTAGTCATTGTCTTCATGCAGTTAGTACCTTTTATTGATCTTGCTTCTTTTCCCCTTTTTTAACGATATAATATGACAGGATCTCTACTTAGATTTAGCATTCCCTTACACTGAAATGCATTTTTTTTTGTCCTTCAATTCTAGCTGTATAATAGCAATAATTGTTTACCTAATCATTACCAATTGAAACTGCTATTAATAAAAGCAATTCTTTTAGGGGGAACTGACTACTGGTCAGAGCTATAGCACTTTTATAACATGGCTTCTACTGCAACTACTCTACTGAAACTACTCTCTCCAAAATCACTAATGATCTCTTGATCAATAAAACTAATCACCTTTTTTTAAATCTGCTTTCAGTTTTTGATGGTACTTGACACAATAGACCACCTCCTCCTCCTAGAAGCTTTCTTCACTTGGCACTGCATTTTCATTGATTTTTTCTGAATCTTTTGAAAGTCTTTTTTCTCTCTCTTTTTCAGGTACCCTTTCTTCTCCCCACCATCTAAACTGTGTGTCTCCAAAGATTCTCTCATCTGCTTTATATACATTGTCCCCTAATGGTCTGATACATTCTCATGATGATGTTTTAGCATTTACTCCCTCAGCAAGATAATCCTGAAAGTACTTCTCCTTTAACTAATAATCCATTAAAGATGCCTCAGTGAGAGATTTAGAACCATTTTTCAACTTAACCTGATACAGAATGAACTCCAGGCCTTCACTATCCTGTTTGCCATCCTTGAGATACTTTCTAGTTTGTCAGTGACTTCTCTAAAATGTTATGCTCAGAACTGAACATAGCACTCCACGTGGGATGTGATCAGGGCAGAGTACATTAGAACTATCAGCTCTCTTATCTGGAACATCTCACTTCTATTATTGAGTGTTCATCTTGAGTTTCTCACAGAACAAATGACATCATAGAAAGATCTCTTGACTTGGGCATGAACTGGATTTAAGGGAAACACTTGTTGCAAAAAGTTATCAGCCTTACTTTCTCTTCAAGAGACATCAAAGTCCAATTGCAGAACAAAAGTCAAAATAAGTGACAATGGCCTGGGATGCGCTGGATGACTTTGACATCTTTAATATCTGACTGAGCGCTAAGCTTACTACATCACCTTCTTTAGCTGCCTTCATAGATATTGAAATAAATTGTTCTTGTCGGCCCATTCCTCAGGAGGTTTTCACATGCTTAAGGTAGACACTCCCCACCTCACTAATGGGTTTGAGACCTGTCATCATGGTTTAGCCCATTTGCCAAGGTGGTTTAACTAAGGTGTGACCATTGTGCTTGCTAAAGCTTCTCAGAGCCACAGGTGAGAATTGAATGCCTGATGAACAGGATAATTGGATGAGTAGTCTTGAAAAGGACTCAGCAAGTCCTCACATCAGGGGTGTTACTCCTCCCAGAATACCCCATTAACTTCTCCCTTCTAAACAGTGATTATCTTGCCTGTGACAAATTACCTTTATGGCCTTAAGCAAGTTATTTTATCTCTCAGATCTCCACTTTCCACAACTGTAAAATGGGCATAATTATCCTCAAATTATCTTCTGCTCTGCAGTGTAGTTGAAAAGATTAAATAAAGTCATGCTTGTAAAGCATTCTATGAACATTTAAAAGCTACAAAACATCAATTATGCATGAAATTATGTGAATTTCATTGAACTTCATTGAACTTATGTATGGCTTAGTGCAAATTTTCTCCTACTAAAACCACTTCAAATTAATTGTCCTCCTAAAAGGGAGATGACAACATTTCTTGCACAGATAGATAGATAGATAGATAGATAGATAGATAGATAGATAGATAGATAGATAGATAGATAGATAGACATAGTGTGGGTACAGGAAATTATGTAAAAGCACACATATATTGAATTTAACTTATTACTAAGAAGAATTTAAGACTGATACATATGAAGGCACCTCAGCTTCATTGTTATTTTAAAATTTTCATAGGGAGGGTGCTATAAAATATGTCCTCTACTATGATAAAGTTGAGAAAGATATGTCATGCTCTAAAAGGAAAAGAAGGATTGAGTTATTGGGAAGTGATGGAAGCCATTGATTATTTCCAAACTAAATGTTAAGAAGTTTCCTGGCTTCCATAATAAGATGTTATTTTAAAGGAAAGAAATACATTCCTCAAAGTACTTAGCATAATTGGAACTACCATTACTAAGTTTTTTGTAAACTAAGATATCATAAGATAAAAAGAAAATGCAGTGCTGTAGATGTATTAAAATTTAAGAATTGTAAACTATGCAGAATTTATAAGGTTCTTGTCCACATAATAATTATTCTCAACACACTGAATTTAGACTAATGAAATATTTATTCCCACAAGTATGCTTTAAGAAAGAAACTATTCCTTTTCTCATGTTAATTCTAACTTCATAGCATAGTTTGTTACAAATCTGCTTTGGAACTATATATCACATATAGTTTAGGAAAGTATAATATGTGGCATGATTCTTTTCATTGGTAATAAATATTCTTTTAGTTCTTGACAAAGTCTTTTGTATTTCTAGAATTTTAAAAACTTATTTGCCTCTACCTTGTTGTTTCTCTCTATGTTCATATAGTATTTCAAACCAAATTATTTAGGTACATTAGGAAGAGAAATTTAAACTGTTATCCATTTTGGCTTCTCTTTCGTGCTGGCTTCAGTAGGCATTAACAGAAAAATCACTACTTAAAATTATGAGCACAATCCATACATATGCATACACACACACAGTGTGTGTATGTGTGTGTGTGTGTGTGTGTGTATTTAACCACGGATTATATCCATACATTTACTGTGCCTAATATAGCCCAAATAGAATTTATATATATATATATGTATTATATATATATATATATAATACATATATATATATATATACATATATGGGCAAAAGTTATAGTATGTAATGCATTTTACTAATACTATGTATCAAATTAACTAATTTTATTGTTAAAACTAAAATAATTGCCATTGCTTCCCTCTTCATTGTTTTTTTTTTTTATCTGATTTGAGGGAATACTGGAAGAATATAGAAACTGATGGATACAATTCACTCAAAATTTCAAATAGTCAACTAGCATTTATCAAGCCATATGTCAGGCACTGTGCTAAATGCCTCAGACACAAATAATAGCTAAAGAAAATCCCTTCCCTGAAGAAGTTACAATCTAATGGGGAAACAACAGGCAAAACCCATTTTCAAGCAAGACATCCACAGGATAAATTAGGGGTAACTTTATTGCTGCATATTACACAGGTTTTCATAATTTTTCCATGTATTGAAAAATTGTTGTGCTGAAAAGTCATTTGTGATGAATTTATTTTCCTTTTATAAGATGACTCTCTGGGAGAGGGAAAAGGGAGGATACTTGAAATATCTATGATGAGGTAAGAAACAGAAGATATCAATAAAACTTTTTAAAAAGATTTTCTTCATGACAGAATATTACAACAAATGGGGCACATGTATCCACTCCTAGATAAAGAGAAATGAAGTTTAGGACTCAGTGTAAATAGAGGACAAGAGAGAAGAAGTGATTCCTTCCCACAAGAACCTGATTTATATTGCTATGAAGTAAACAGATGAAACAAACAAAATATCTAGTGTAATATAGTCAAGATAGTTCTGAACTTAGAGTCAAGAATATCTGGATATGAACCTTGTCTCAAATATTCACTGTGAGATACTGAGCAAGTCATTTAACCATTCGAGGATTCAATCTTCTCATCTTCAAAATAAGGGAATTGGTTGGATTTGATGACACCATGCAGGTCTAAATGTAAAATTGTATTATCCCATTTCCCCAAATAATATTCTTATTAACCATTAGTTCTTATTTGTACCTATGTATCTCATGCATTTGTGTGTGTGTGTGTTTAGTTTGAAGTGTTATCTTAATTATCTTAACTCAAAATACGTTCCTAGAATGGCAGCACTTTAGATGCATATTCCATTAACCTCCCACCTCCACAGAAGCCATATAAATGCTACCAGAAACAAAAACTCCACACCTGAGAAAGCAAGTAGAGGCCCAAAAGACATCACACCAACTGGTTGCTTATATATAATTCTTCAATAACAAACCTGAACCCATTCATCGCTTCTCTCACCCTGTCCCCAAACTCCATCTTGCATTGGTACTAGGTTCCTCTAGTATGTCATCTATTTCCTTAATTATAATGATAGCAATGATAATGTTCACAAAAGGGACTCCTTTGTCTTAGTTAACTTTTTATCTTCCAAAGCATCTAGCACTGAACCTTACACTGAGTTGATAATAAATGTCTGTTTAATAAGTTAATTGATGAAAAATCCATTTTTTTCCTGAAAATTATGCAAAATTTGCTCAAGATTTGAAAGCATTGATTGACATAGTAACAAATCCACAAAACTCATGTCTTTATTAAATATTATTGAGGAAGTTTCCTGTGGCACAGTTGAAATGAGCGCTAGACTTGTAGTCACAAGACATGGATTCAGTGCTGAATCTGATAGTTCCCTGCTAGTATGGTTACCATTGATAAACATATATTTGTACATGTATCTTCTTTCAGGACCACTATTACCTCGTTTTACAAATTAAGAGGTTGATCTAGAGGACTTCATTGGCTCTGCCCAGCTTTAAATGCATGATTCTTGAAGTTTAAAAAGATTTAATCTGAATCAGAGGTGTATTTGCCAGAATTGATCATTTTACAAAGCATTTTTGCATTTGAAGATTCATCTTCCTGGATTCAAATCTGTCCTCAGATACCTACTAGGTGTGTGACCCTGGACAAGTCACTTAACCCCATTTACCTCAGTTCCTCATAAGTACAATGAATTGGAGAAGGAAATAGTAAACCCCTCAAGTATCTCTGCCAAGAAAACTCCAAATGGGGTTACAGAGAGTCAGGTATGACAACAAACTACTAAAACAGCAATAGCTCCTATTTATGTAATATATTTTACAATCAAATTGGACTACTATTAGTAAGTCACCTGCTTTTGTGATCTGGAGGTCATCAAAACAAAAAAAAGTTAGTCACGGTGAAACAACTCAATTATATCAAATAAGTTGTTATAATATGGCAGTCACTATGTTAGGTGGGGATTAAAGAGCAAAACCAGAACTATCTTTCCCTTCACTCTGTTTTACCTTCTATTTGGGGGAAAATAGCACATGCTGTTTAAATAATTTAAAAATATAAGCAAAATAATAATAAAAACATGGATAAGTTGGGAAGTGGTGGGATACATTAGAGAG
The DNA here is from genome assembly GCF_028372415.1 of Notamacropus eugenii. Classification (NCBI taxonomy): domain Eukaryota; kingdom Metazoa; phylum Chordata; class Mammalia; order Diprotodontia; family Macropodidae; genus Notamacropus; species Notamacropus eugenii. The sequence goes on from NC_092876.1 coordinate 250,288,035, forward strand.
GTCTCATATAGAAGGTAGCACTTGAGATCAGCTTTGATAGAATTCCAAGAGGCAGAAGTGAACAAGAACACTCTGGGAATTAAAGTATAGCCTGTGCAAGGAATGGAGGTGGACACAGAATGGTATATAATCTTAGTAGCAAATGACTGGAGTACTGGAGTGCCTGAAGGGGAATACTGAAACCCTCCATGATTATAATTCATATAACCTCAAATGAAGTAATCAAATCAGTAGATAGAATTCTGAATTAGACACATAAATAACCTCAACAATGTGATAAATTTTAAAGAAAGGCCTAAGGGAAAATGCTGAAAAGTATTGAAGATTCTATGGACACGATGAAAACTAAAATGAAAATCAGCTTCAAAAAGACATGAAACAAGACAGGTGTTCATTTGGTATAGTGTGTGTGTGTGTGTGTGTGTGTGTGTGTATGTGTGTGTGTGTGTGTGTGTGCATGTCTGTGTGGTTCTATATTCCACTTGAATTAATCACTGAAGGCTCAGATATCAAATGGATAGAGTGCTAGACTTAGAATCAGGAAGATCTGTTTAAGTCCTTCCTAAAGTGCCTGCTATGTAACCCTAGAAATTTAAATTCTTTGTGCCTTAGTTTCCTCATATGTAAAATTGGTGCTAAGAATTCTCAGTGTTGATGTAAGAACAAGTGAAATAATATTTGCATTTTTCAGACTTTTAAGTACTATTTAAATTCTATTATTGTTGTTATAGTCATTATTATATTGTTAGTCTTAGTGAGCAAATTCATTCATTCCTAATTTTCTTCAGTGTTGCTTTTTCCATTTGATCACAGAAACAATAAGCAGCCCCTGGAGTTTATTGAGTGGAGATGAGGTTACACAATTTAACCTGCACTTTAGGAAAATCATTTTAGTGTCTGAATAGATGATGAAATGGAATAGGGAGAGAGCTGAGGCAGGAAGACCTGTTAGAAAGCTATTGTAGCAATCAAGGCATTAGGTGAAAAGGGCCAGCCCTAGAGTAGCACCAAAGTCAGAGAAGAGTTGTGAACATATTTGAGAGAGCTGACAAAGATAAAAGCATCAGGCTTTTTCAAAAAAAATTGGGACATATAGGATGAGAGGTTAGGAGGGATGGAGGATGATTCCTAGCTCGTGAGCTTGAGGGACTAGGATTATTCTTTATAGTGAGAGGGAAGGTATAAATGGGGAGAGTGTTTGGAAGAAAGTTAATATGATCTTTTTGGACACGGTGAGTTTAAGATGTCTGCTGAAATCCAGGTCAAAATGTCTAAAAGGCAGTTGGACATGTAAACTAGGAGATCTGCAAAGAGTTAGGGGCAGAATAGGCAGATTTGAAAATCATCAGCACAAAGATGGCAATTAAATCTTGTTCAAGTTATGCTATTTCATTCTGTCTCCTCCAACAGACTGCCTCCTCTGTCATCCCGGCTCTTTCATTTCTTTTCTTTTTTTTTCCTTTTCTTTTTTTTTTAAATAAATTATTATTAACTTTTCAACATTAATTTCCAAAAAATTTTGAGTTCCAAATTTTCTCCCCATTTCTCCCCTTCCCCAAACCAAAACACCGAGCATTCTAATTGCCCCTATCACCAATCTGCCCTCTCTTCTAACAGCCCTCCCTTCCCTTATCCCCATCCTCTCTTTTGTCCTATAGGGCAAGATAACTTTTTATACCCCATTATTTGTATTTCTATTTCCTAGTTGCAAGAACAATACTCAACAGAACTGTTCCTAAAACTTTGAACTCCAACTTCTCCCCATCCCTCCCTTCCCACCCATTTCCTTTGGGAAGGCAGGCAATTCAATATAGGCCATATCTGTGTAGCTTTGCAAATGGCTTCCATAATAGTTGAATTGTGTAACACTACCTATAATTCCCTCCATTCTATCCTGCCCCCCATTACTTCTATTCTTTCTTTTGATCCTGTTGCTCCCCAAGTGTTGACTTCAAATTGCTCCCTCCTCCCACTGCCCTCCCTTCCATCATCCCCAGCACCCTGCTTATCCCCTTCTCCCCCACTTTCCTGTATTGTAAGTTAGGTTTTCATACCAAAATGAGTGTGCATTTTATTCCTTCCTTGAGTTGAATGTGATGAGAGTAAGCTTCATGTTTTTTCTCTCACCTCCCCTCTTTTTTCCTCTACTGAAAAGTCTTTTATTTGCCTCTTTTATGAAAGATAACCCACCCATTCCATTTCTCCCTTTCTCCTCTGAATATATTTCTCTCTCACCACTTAATTTCATTTTTTAAGATATGATCCCATCCTATTCAATTCACCCTGTGCTCTGTGTGTGTGTGTGTGTGTGTGTGTGTGTGTGTGTGTGTGATAACCAACTACCCAGATGCTGGAAAAAAGTGTCAAGAGTTACAAATACTGTCCTTCCATGTAAGAATGTAAGCAGTTCAACTTTAGTAAGATCCTTATGATTTCTCTTTCCTGTTTACCTTTTCATGCTTCTCTTGATTCTTGTGTTTGAAGGTCAAAGTTTCTTTTCAGATCTGGTCTTTTCATCAAGAATGTTTGAAAGTCCTCTATTTCACTGAAAGATCATTTTTCCCCTGAAGTATTATACTCGGTTTTGCTTGGTAGGTGATTCTTGGTTTTAGTCCTAGTTCTTTTGACTTCTGGGGTATCATATTCCATGCCCTTCAATCCCTTAATGTAGAAGCTGCTAGATCTCATGTTATCCTGATTGTATTTTCACAGTACTTGAATTGTTTCTTTCTAGCTGCTTGCAATATTTTCTCCTTGACCTGGGAACTCTGGAATTTGGCTATAAGGTTCCTAGGAGTTTCTCTTTTTGGATCTCTTTCAGGAGGTGATCAGTAGATTCTTTGAATATTTATTTTGCCCCCTGGTTCTAGAATCTCAGGGCAATTTTCCTTGATAATTTCATGAAAGATGATGTCTAGGCTCTTTTCTTGGTCATGACTTCTAGGTAGTCCCGTAATTTTTAAATTGTCTCTCTTGGATCTATTCTCCAGGTTAGTTGTTTTTCCAATGAGATATTTCACATTATCTTCCATTTTTTCATTCTTTTGGTTTTGTTTTGTGATTTCTTGATTCCTCATGAAGTCATTGGCCTCCATCTGTTCCATTCTCATTTTGAAAGAACTATTTTCTTCAGTGAGCTTTTGAACCTCCTTTTCCATTTGACTAATTCTGCTTTTTAAAGCATTCTTCTCCTCATTAGCTTTTGAACCTCTTTTGCCAGTCGAGTTAGCCTAGTTTTAAGGTGTTATTTTCTTGAGCATTTTTTGAGTCTTTTTTAGCAAGGTGTTTACCCGCTTTTCATGCTTTTCTTGCATCTCTCTCATTTCTCTTCCCAGTTTTTCCTCTACCTCTCTAACTTGATTTTCAAAATCCTTTTTGAGCTCTTCCATGGCCTGAGCCCACTGAATATTTATTTTGGATGTTTGGGATACAGAAGCCTTGAGTTTTATGTCTTTCCCTGATGATAAGCATTGTTCTTCCTCATCTGAAAGGATTGAAGGAGATATTTGTTCATCAAGAAAGTAGCCTTCTATAGTCTAATTTTTTTCCTTTTTTTTGAGGGCATTTTCCCAACCAGTTCCTTGACTTTTGGGTCCTTTATCAAGGGTAGGGTATACTCTGGGGATCTGTAAGATCTCATTTCCTCCAAGGTGGCACAATCAAGCATGCATACTGGTCTGGGAACAAGCAGAGATTTTTGTGCCCAGAATCTTAGTAGAGTTTCATCTTCACAACCACTTTGCCTCCATTTCAGCCAAGCCAGCACTGGGGGCTGATTTTCACTTAAGCTGTGGGGGCAGGGCCACCATTCAGTGTGAGATAAAGATCAGCTGCTTCAGGGCCTCTACACAGGGCTGAGGTAAGAATCAGAGGCTCAGTGCCCCCAGGGGTTTTATGATCCAACAATGGATGCCGCTGTAGTGGTTCCTGGAGGAACTACTGCTGCCTGCCCCTTGTGGCCTCTGGGGCAGCTGCCTGAGGCTGGAGCTATGGGACGGCCCTTCTCGGTCAGCTGAAAAAACCCTATCATTGCCCTTTGGTGCCTGTGGGTTGAGGGAATCTGTGAACTGCTGCTACTGAGACTGGGGATTCCAGCCTCGAGGCCTGCTTGTGTCCTCCTCCCAGAGCAGTTGTCAAGGCTGGGCTGGGCTCTGCTCCGCATCTGGTGCAATAGACATTTCCCCTCGGTCTTTCATGTCACCCTGGGCTGGAAATCTCCTCCACTCTGTTTTTCTCCACTTCTGCTGCTCTAGAATTTGTTGAGAGTCTTTCTTTACAGGTGTTTTATGGGCTGTGTGGGGAGTCAGTTTATGTACATCTTTCCATTCTGCCATCTTAGCTCCACCCCCAATTTTCTCATTAAGAATTTGAATATGCCATACCATTTCAGACATATAAATTTAGTATTGAAATTACTTCATTGTCTATTTTAGCATGATGCAGTTTCTTTCCTAATCTCTTTTAATTAGATCTATTTATATTTTTGCTTTATATGAGATCATGATTGCTACCCCTGTTTGTTTTTTTAAGTTTTTACTTCAGCTGAAGTGTACTGAATTTTGTTCTAGATCCTCACCTTTCCTGAGTGTCTTGCTGCTTCAAGTGTGTTTCTTGTAAAGAGCATAATGCAGAATTCTGGCTTTTAATCCACTCTTCTGTCTATCATAATTGTGATTGCTAGCTGTATATTTCTCCCCATCTTAAATTTCCTCCTGTTTTTTTCTCTCCTCTCATCCTTTCTCTCCTCACCAGTGTTTTGGTTTTGACTGCTGCTTCCTCCAATTTGCCCTCCCTTCTGTCAATTGCCACCCTTTTTCTTATTCTTTCATTTCCTACTTTCCTATAGGGTGAGAGAGGTTTCTATATCCAACTTATTGCATATATTATTCTGTCTTTGAGTCAATTCCTGTAAGAGTAAGGTGCAAGGGATGCCTCTTACCTGCCTGTCCTATCTTCTGCTCCATTGTGATAGGTCTTTCCCACCTCTTTATTTGAGATAATTTGCTTCATTTTATCTCTCCTTTCCATTTGGTCTCAGTATAACCCTCTTTCTCATCACTTAATTTTTTTTTATGTCATTCCATCAAATTGTCCTGATTCCCACACTCTCTTCCTTGTATTCTCCTCTTAATGCATTAGTAATGAAAAGACTTCTTAAGAGTTACAAGTATCATCTTCCCATGTAAGAATGCAAACAATTTAGCCTTATTGAATCCATATGTTTTCTCTTTCTTTTTAACATTTTTATTCTTCTCTTGAGTTTTGTGTTTAAAGATCAATTTGTTTGTTTAACTCTGATCTTTACATCAAGAAAGCTTGAAATTGCTCTATTTCATTGAATGATCATTTTCCCCCAAATGATTATGCTTGCTTTCACTGGATATGTTATTCTTGATTGTAGTCCTAGCTCTTTTGTTTTCTGGAATATCACATCCCATATCCTCTGAGACTTTAATGTGGAAGCTGCTAAATTCTATGTATTCTTTTCTATGGCTCCACAGTATTGGAATGTTCTTTTTGGCTGCTTGTGATATTTTTTTCCTTCCCTTAAGCATTACAGAATTTTGCTATAATGTTCCTGGGAGTTTTCATTTTGGGATTTTTTTCAAGACATAATTTGGATTCTTTCAATGTCTATTTTGCCTTCTGGTTCTAGGATGTCAGTGCAGTTTTTCTTTGGTAATTTCTTGAAAGATATTGTCCAGGCACATATTGTTCTTTTTTATCATAACTTTCAGGTACTCCAATGATTTTAAAATCATCCTTTCTGAATCTATTTTCCAGGTCAGCTGTTTTTTCAATGTAATACTTTATTTTTTTCTATTTTTTTCATTTTTAAAATTTGTTTGATTGACTCGATGTCTCGTGGAGTTTTAGCTCTCACTTGTATAATTCTAATTTTTAATGAGTTATTTTCTTCAGCAAATTGGTATCCATCTTTTTGCATTTTTCATGCTGACTTTTTCAAGCTTTTGACACTTTTTCCCCATGATTCTCTTATATTGTTCTCATTTGTTTTCCCAGTTTTTCTCCTATCTCTTTTATTTGATTTTTGAAGTCTTTTTTGAGATTTTTTGACCTTCTTCATCACCATAACAGCTTTCTAGGATCTGATTCTCATTTTTTACTTACTTTTGTTTTGGTTTTGGATCATTTTTTTCTAGCCTATTTTGTTACTTTTAAAATTGAGCTCTGCTCTTGGGGTTGAGGGATTACTGTCTCAAACTTCTCTTGCAGGAAACGTGTGATGGAAAGCAAAGTAAGATCTTTGGCTGTTTTTGTTTTAGTACAATCAAGTGCCTCTGATTGAATATGTTTAAAGAAGATCTTGCTTACCCAAAAATGGGCCTGGTAAGAGTTGTAGGAAGGTCCACACCTCTTGTTAATGAAGCACTAGTTCTCAAGGGTTGTGATGCCCTCCAGCTCTAAAAAGTACATAAATATTCTATGGGTGGGGTTTTACTTTGTGACTTACTTACTGGCAGTATTTATTTGGTGAGATGAGATTCTGGGAAGAAGAAAAGAATTGCCCCAGCTCTGAAAACCCAGTTGTTGATACTCCCTGTCTGATAACTATGGTCAGACAGTTGGATCTATCTGTTGATCTATTATGTATGTATTGCTTATGTAAGACATTTGGAAGCATGTCTGTTGACCTTTGATGTCTCTGTATTTTCTCTGAAGTTAAGGATGCTGACTTTTTTCCTGAACTAAGTGAATGTTACATGTGCTTGATTAAGTGATTATTGCCCTCTCATAAGTTGCCTGAACTTTTATAAATGCACATCTAAGATCCTGTGATAACAAGTCTCCCCTGTGTATGTCAGGGGACTTCCTATTGGACTGCAGGCCCTAGCTTCTAGTCTAGTCTTGTGTTGAGACCACAGGGGGGCCTGACAATGTACTGGAGCCAAAAAGTGACCTAACTTCTTGCCTGGTGTTGCATTGGAGCCAGAATTTGTGTGTGTGTGTGTGTGTGTGTGTGTGTGTGTGTGTGTGTGTGTGAGTGAGTGTGTTTATATCTTGTGCTGTACTGGGCCCATGGCATGATGGAGGGAGCAGAAAGGCAGAAATTGCAGTAGGGCCACAAGAAGCCTGGTGCTACACCAGGTCCAGGGTGAGGAGGGAGGTGGCTGTCCTCTTGTCTGGTGTTGCATGAAGGCTGTGTGGAACTCGTGGATATTACTTGATCTGGTACTCTGCCAGGGCCCACAACAGGGTGACTGGTTCTGTCTTGGGGCTAAGGGACACATATCACCACGTCTCTGTTGGTGTTCCAGGATGGTGGGGACCCTTTGCTGTTCTGTCTTGATTGAATGATTTTTTTTTCCTGCTTAATGTGTGGTTTCTGTTTGATCAATTGATACAAAATGCATTATAACAAATATGCACAGTTCAACAAAGCAAATTTCCCAGATGGTTGTATGTACACACATTGTTGTCTGCCCTTCATTCTTGAAGAGGATCATGACATCATCAATATGATGCCATTAATTGCAAGTGAATTACATTCATATGCACAGAAATCTACACATTTATATATAAATATGTGCCTTTACAATAAACACACAAATATTTGTCCAAGTACACACACACACACACACACACACACACATACACATCACTATCATTATCATATACCATAATTTCTTCAGTCAATCCTCAAATGATAGGTATCCCCTTAGTTCCAGTGTTTTATAACCACGTAAAGCTCTCAAAATTTCTGTGCACAGTACTTTTTCATTTCTTTTATTTCTTTTGGGTATAGACCTAGCAGAGCTTATAATTCCATCAGCATAGGTATTTTTTACAGGAACTTTTTTCTGTTAACTTTAACAAACTATAGTGAGGTGACAGAGCGAATTGAGCACTGGGCCTGCAATCAGAAAGACCTGAGTTCAAATGCACCTTCAGATAATTACTATTTGTAGGACTTGACTGTAATATATGTGCGTTCCCTTTCTCTTTCTTTTCCCCTACAGATGCAAAATGTTGCATGAACCACCCAAAGAAGTCAACGTATTGTTAATATTAAGAAGCTGTTTTACTTTGTTATGAAAGACTTTTCACAAAGTACAAATAATTTTTAAATGTCATGAAAGCATGTCAATAGGTTAAAAATATTTAATGCATCTAATAGAATTTGAGCTGCCTTTGTACAATTATACTATTCAAAAGATCTAAGGATGTCGTGAAGGTCAAATGATGTAGTAATATATGTCAAACACTGAGGGAAACTTAAAATGATACAGCATTATCATCACCATTATATTACTATTATTATTGCTTTGATTATTATTACTGTTATCTTATGATGATGATGATGATGATGATGATGATAATGATGATTCAATAGAAATCAGACCTCATTCTGATTATGACTTCATTCTCCAAACCTCCTATTGAACTTCTACTAAACTCAAGAGGTGTTTATAGAGCCTTACAGGCACATTTTGGTAAACATTTAAGAACTGAACACTATGAAAAAAATGAATGTACACACTTTACAATTTAATCTGCTTTGTAACACTTTATTAAATCTAGACAACTAATAAGATAAATCAAGGCCTGGTTTGTTGTGAATGCAAATATCTGAGGTATAAATTCTCACACTGAAAATATACCAATGGTCAAGATATTTGGTTAGAACTGACACTAGCACAACACTGAAAGCACCTCCACATTGAATTCATAGTAAAAGGTGTTCCAAAGGAAAATCCATGTTATTTTATTCTTATTAGTGAAAGAATTTATGACATTCTGTGTTTTCCTTGCATTGATGTGAAAAAACTTAATTTCTTCATTGGATAGATTGAGATATTGCTATTAATCATCATTTCATTAACTTGAATTTTTGTTGTAATAGGTATAAATGACTAGCCTATAATTAGCTGAGGTAGTTTATCAGGATTCTCTATTTCTCAAGGATTCTTATCAACTAATTTTTACCTTTTTTTGTTTTTCCCACAAAGCAGGGTAAAATTAGACTAAATTCTTTTTTATATGTTGATGCCCTCCATTTATCAAATAATTAATTGGTTTTCTGGAAAGAGGAAAATTTCAAATGTTATTCTGCAAATTTTGTGGACTAAAATTCACATTTTATGGTTTTCCACAAAGGCAGTTTTTTCATGTTTCACTTTAATAATTATAGGCATTATTTTAACTCTGAATTAAAATGTAGAATTTACTAACCTAAAAAGCCCTTTTCTCCAAAGAAGTTACTTATCTTAATCTACAATATATTATCAAGGTGTTGAGGGTATTTCAGGGTCAAGATATCATAGGATATATGATTTCTGCTTTTAAAGTCACACCAATTTCAAGTATTGAAGTGGTTGTGGCTAGTGCCCAAGTTATCTACAATCATCCACTTTCCAAATATGTGTTACATGGAGTTCACCATGGTATTTCTGGGTTAGGACAAACTCTACAGTTATTAAAAATCCTCACATACCATTAACTTCATCTATCCTTTAAAATTATTTTTCCAATGATGACACTTAGCAAATTGGACCAGAATAGAAGCAGATAAATTCGTTTCCACACTAGAGCTGTTCAGTCATCAAACATCAGTAATGCAAATCTTGCATTTAAGAATTAAATTAGCAAATGGAAAAGTGAAGCTAATAGAGAAATTGTATTAATGTTCACATACAGTATTAATATGTCTGGAAGATCAACTATATTAATTTCTACATTTTAAGCATAGAAAATTAGAACATAATGAATCCTCTCCATCACATAATTCAATCTGGAATTTTCTTTAATGATAACAATAACAATTTCTAGGAAGCCACCAAAATGTCTGGTTAAAAATATATCAAGTCAAATTTAAGTGATTTCTTGAGATAAATCATCCAAGCAATTGAAAATACATGCTTTTGGGGTGGAGTCAAGATGGCAGAGTGAGAGCAATGACTCACCTAAGCTCTTGGACAAATTCCTTCAGATACCTCTGAAAGGAGAATCTGACCAAATTTTGGAGGTGCAGAATCCAGTGGGAAACAGACTGTGGTGGATTTGGAGGCCAGGACAGACTGGAAGGTCCACAGGAAGGATCTCTTCTACAGGAGTGATGCCACAGCACAGAGTGCAGCATGTCCAGCACAGTGGAGCAGGAGGACCCTAGGAAAGCTGAGAACAGCAGGCGGAACCAGAGGACTGGCAGCTGAGGGTGGGAGACCAGCAGAGCAGAGCCAGTGACAGCCGCTAAGCATCAGATATCAGCCCAGCAGCTTCTGAGACTTTCAGGCCACAGATGAAATGTCTGTAAGTCACCTACTTGAACTTCTGGGAGCCAGGATGGCAGAGTGATCAGTAAATGCTCTCTCCTTCCCCCTCGATGGCCTTGAAAGAATCATAAAATATTTCCTTGAAAAATTCTGGATTGGGGAAACAGTAGAGGGGGCAAATAGTCTCATAATACCTAAGGCTATGAAAAGAGTTAAGGGGGATTCCTCCTACTGTGGCGGAGGCAAATCAGAAGGACAGAGGACCCAGGGCAGAGGAAACTCGCACTAGGACCAAGGTAAGCATCAGCGCCAGAAGAGGAGCCCCAGGAGGGGTGGAAACTTGCACTAGCATCTAGGCTTGCCTCAGCACTCCAGGGGAAATGGGAAGACAATAAGGCAACCCCCCACACTTAACAAGCTAACCCCAGGGTTGATCAGGGAAACACAAAACAAAAACCTGCTTCTAGGTTTTTCACACAAGTCAGCTCAACACCAAGTTCTGCAGCTTCTAACTGAAAGAACCAGAAGCTACAACACACAATCACCATTATGAACAAGAAAAAGCAAAATAAGCAATGACAAATCATAGAATCTTTCTATGGGGATAAGGATCAAAACACAAATAGCAAAGAGGTCAGTACTAAGACTGTACTTCCATCTGAAACTTCAGAAGGGACTATGAACTGCTCACATGCAAAAAGAGCTCTCCTGGAACAGCTGAAGAAGGAAATAGAAGAAAAACTGGCCAATGATTTTAAAAGTAAAAAACAAGAATTCACTGATGAGAACATCTTTTTGAAAAGGAAAATTGAACAAATGGAAAAAGAAGTACAAAAATCAACTGGAGAAAACAACTCCTTAAAAGGAACAATTGGACAGATGGAAAAGGAAATGCAAAAGTTAACTGAAGAAAACAATTTGATAAAGATTAGAACTGGGTAAGTAGAAACTAAAGACTCAATGAGAGAGCAAGAATCAGTCAAACAAAATCTAAAGGATGAAAATGTAAAATATTTAATGGGAAAAACAACTGACCTGGCAAATAGAGCCAGGAGAGAAAATTTAAGAATTATTGGCCTGCCAGAAACCCATGATGAAGAAAAGAGTCTGTACAATATCTTCCAGGAAATCATCAAGGAAAACTGCCCAGAAGTGTTAGATTCAGAGGGCAAAATAGTCATCGAAAGAATCCACTGTGCACCTCCCAAAGGGAATCCCAAACACAAAACCCCAAGAAATATTTTTTTTTTGCCAGATTACAGAACAACCAAGTGAAGGAGAAAATACCACAGGCAGCCAGAAAGAAACCATTCAAATATCGAGGAGCTACAGTCATGATCACACAGGACCTTGCAGCTTTTACATTAATCTTTTTTTTTATTTTTTTATTATTTTTTTATTTTTTAATGTTTAACAATCACTGCCATACAATTGAGATTTTATCCCCCCACCTATCCCCCACTAACCCCCTCCTTCCCCACGACTGCATACAATTCTGTATAGATTCTACATATACTTTCCTATTGAGTATATTTTCACTATAGTCATGCTATGTAGTCAGACTGAATAAATGAAAGAAATCATATAACAAATCAAAACATGATACACAAACACATACACAAACATGATCTTCTACATTTTGTGAATGGCTTCCATATTTCTTTCTCTGAGTGTGGAAGGCATTTTGCCTTGACAACCACCATTGGGATTTTTTTTTTTAAGAAGTTCTTGCGTTATTACAAAATTCCAAGTCTACCAGAAAAAACTCTCACACACTGTGGTCGTTGCTGTGCACAAAGTTCTCCTGGTTCTGCTCCTTTCACTCAGCATCAGGTCATATAAGTCCTTCCAGGCCTCTCTGAAGTCTTCTTGTTCATCATTTCTTATGGCACAATAGTACTCCATTGCATTCATATACAATAATTTATTCAGCCATTCCCCAATTGATGGACATCCCCTTGACTTCCAGTTTTTGGCAACTACATAGAGTGCTGCTATAAATATTTTTGTACATGTGGGACCCTTTCCCATTTTTATGATCTCTTGGGGATATAGTCCTAGTAGCGATATTGCTGGGTCAAAGGGTATGCACATTTTTGTAGCCCTTTGGACATAGTTCCAAATTGCTCTCCAGAATGGTTGGATGCGCTCGCAGCTCCACCAACAATGAATTAGTGTTCCAACTCACCCACATCCTCTCCAGCATTTATCATTTTCTTGTTCTGTCATGTTTGCCAATCTTATAGGTGTGATGTGGTACCTCAGAGTTGTTTAGATTTGCATCTCTCTAATCAATAGTGATTTAGAGCATTTTTTCATATGATTATAGATAGCTTTAATTTCATCCTCTGAAAATTGCCTGTTCATATCCTTTGACCATTTATCAATTGGGGAATGACTTGTATGATTATACATTTGAGTCAGTTCTCTATATATTCTAGAAATGAGGCCTTTGTCCCTGAGCTTAGCTGAAAAATTCTTTCCCAATTCACTACATCCCTCCGGATTTTGGTTGCATTGGGTTTGGTTGTGCAAAAACTTCTCAGTTTAATGTAATCAAAGTTATCCATTTTGCATTTCATAATGCTTTCTATCTCTCCTTTAGTAAAGAATTCTTCCTTTCTCCATAGATCTGATAAATACACTATTCCTTGTTTCTCCAGTTTATTCATGGTATAAATCTTTATACCTAAATCATGTACCCATTTGGACTTTATTCTTGTGTACGGTGTCAAGTATGGGTCTATGCCTAATTTCTGCCACACTGTTATCCAGTTTTCCCAGCAATTTTTGTCAAACAATGAGTTCTTATCCCAGAAGCTGGGGTCCTTGGGTTTATCAAACGGAAGGTTGCTATATTCCTTGCCTACTGCATCTTGAGTGCCAAGTCTATTCCACTTGTCTACCTCTCTGTTTCTTAGCCAATACCAAGTGGTTTTGATAATTGCTGCTTTATAGTACAGTTTGAGGTCTGGTAGCGCTAGGCCACCTTCCCAAGCATTTCTTTTCATTAGCCCCTTTGATATTCTGGACCTTTTGTTTTTCCAAATGAATTTTGATATTATTTTATCCAGCTCTAGAAAGTAATTGTCTGATAGTTTAATTGGTATGGCACTAAATAAGTATATTAATTTAGGTAGAATTATAATTTTTATTATATTAGCACAGCCTACCCATGAGCAACTAATGGTTGTCCACTTACTTAAATCTGATTTTATTTGTGCAAAAAGTGTCTTGTAATTGTGTTCATATAATCCCTGGGTTTGTTTTGGCAGGTAGACTCCTAAGTATTTTATACTGTCTACCCTAGCTTTAAATGGGATTTCTCTTTCTATCTCTTGCTGTTGGACTTTGTTGCTAATATATAGGAACTCAGAAGATTTGTGTGGGTTTATTTTGTAACCTGCAACTTTGCCAAAGTTGTTTATTAATTCAAGTAATTTTTTACTTGAATCTCTGGGATTCTCTAGGTAAATCATCATATCATCGGCAAAGAGTGATAACTTAGTTTCTTCTTTGGCTATTCTTATTCCTTGAATGTCTTTATCTTGTCTAATTGCTACAGCTAATATTTCTAGTACCATATTGAATAATAGTGGTGATAATGGACAACCTTGTTTCACCCCTGATCTTATTGGGAATGCATCTAGCTTATCCCATTGCATATAATGCTTGCTGAAGGTTTTAGATAGGTACTGCTTATTATTTTATGAAAAGTTCCCTTTATTCCTACATTCTCCAGTGTTTTTAGTAGGAATGGGTGTTGTATTTTGTCAAAAGCTTTTTCTGCATCTATTGAGATAATCATGTGGTTTTTGTTAGCTTTGTTGTTGATGTGAACGATAATGCTAATACTTTTCCGAATATTGAACCAGCCTTGTAGTCCTGGTATGAATCCTACCTAATCATAATGTATTAATCTCGTGATAAGGTGCTGTATTCGTTTTGCTAAAATCTTATTTAAAATTTTTGCATCTATATTCATTAGGGAAATTGGTCTACAATTTTCTTTCTCTGTTTTGTCTCTTCCTGGTTTGGGTATCAAAACCATATTTGTATCATAGAAAGAATTTGGGAGGATTCCTTCTTCTTCAATTTTCAAAAATAGTGTATGTAGTATTGGAATTAACTGTTCTTTAAATGTTTGATAGAATTCACTTGTGAATCCATCTGGCCCTGGAGATTTTTTCCTAGGGAGTTCATTGATGGCTTCTTCAATTTGTTTTTCTGAGATGGGGTTGTTTAAGTATTCAACTTCCTCTTCTGTTAATCTGGGCAATTTGTATTTTTTAAAATATTCATCCATCTCGTTTAGATTATCGAATTTGTGGGCATAAAGTTGGGCAAAGTAGTTTCTAATTATTGTTTTAATTTCCTCGTCATTGGAGGTGAGTTCACCTCTTTCATTTTTAATATTAGTAATTTGATTTTCTTCTTTCTTTTTTTTAATCAGATTGACCAAAGGTTTATCAATTTTATTAGTTTTTTCATAAAACCAACTATTGGTTTTATTTATTAATTCAATAGTTTTCTTAATTTCAATTTTATGAATCTCTCCTTTAGTTTTCAGTATTTCTAATTTGGTATTTACTTGGGGATTTTCAGTTTGTTCTTTTTCTAGCTTTTTCAACTGCAAGCCTAAGTCATTGATCTCCTCTTTCTCTATTTTATTTATGTAAGTGTTCAAAGACATAAAACTTCCCCTACTAACTGCTTTTGCAGTATCCCATAAGTTTTGTTATGTTGTCTCACTATTGTCATTCCCTTGAATGAAATTGTTGATTGTTTCTATGATTTCTTCTTTAACCCAACCCTTCTTTAGAATTAGATTATTTAGTTTCCAATTGATTTTTGGTTTCTCTTTCCATGGCCTTTTATTACATGTAATTTTTAATGCATTATGATCTGAAAAGGATGCATTGATTATCTCTACCTTTCTGCACTGGACTGTGAGATTTTTATGTCCTAGTACATGGTCAATTTTTGTAAATGTTCCATGTACCACTGAGAAAAAAGTATATTCCTTTCTATTCCCATTTAATTTTCTCCAAAGATCTATCATATCTACCTTATCCAGAGTTTTATTTACCTCCTTAACCTCTTTCTTGTTTATTTTGAGGTTGGATTTATCGAGTTCAGACAGGGGGAGGTTGAGGTCCCCCACTAGTATAGTTTTGCTATCAATTTCTTCCTTCAACTCCCCCAATCTCTTCTCTAATAATCTGGATGCTATCCCACTTGGAGCATACATGTTTAGTAAAGATATTGCTTCATTGTCTATGGTGCCTTTTAGCAGGATATAGTTTCCATCCTTATCCCTTTTGATTAGATCTATTTCTGCTTTTGCTTTGTCTGAGATTAGGATTGCTACTCCTGCCTTTCTTACATGAGCTGAAGCACAATATATTCTGCTCCATCTTTTGACCTTTATCCTATGTGTATCCCCCCATTTCAAATGTGTTTCTTGTAAGCAGCATATTGTTGGATTATGGCTTTTAATCTATTCTGCTATCCGTCTCCGTTTCATGGGAGAGTTCATTCCATTCACATTCACAGTTATGATTACAATCTGTGTATTTCCCTCCAACCTCTTTCCCACCATTTGTGCTTTTAGCTCTCCCGTCTCCCTTCCCCTCCTCAATAGTATTCACTTTTCTCCCCCTCCTCCTGCAGCCTTCCCCTCCTTCTTTTGACCCCCCTCCCTTTTAGTTCCCTTTACTCTTATTGCTTCTTTCCTCCCTTTTAGCCACCCTCCCCTTTCTTCCCCCTTCCCCTCCTACTACCTATAGAGCTAGTTAGGCTTATCTACTTAAGATTATTGTTCCCTCCTTTGAACAAATCAGATGAGAGTACCTCTCAAACAATGCTCATCTTCCTCACCTCCTTCCCTCTACTATAGTTTTGTACTTCTTCCTGTGATATAATTTGCCATTTTCTGCTTCCCCCTTTTCACACCTCCTATTACAATCCCTTCTTATACTTAAGTCATATTTTTTTCATGACATCATTTACTTTTTGCCTGTTCCCTCTACATATATCCCTTTTATCTTAATAGCTGCACAGTTCTCAAGATTACCAGGTTTCATCTTCCCTTATAGGGAGGTAAACAGTTTGCCCTAATTGAGTAGCAAGTTTTTGTTTTTGTTTTTTCCCCTCTGTTTACCTTTTTATGATTCTCTGGAGACCTGCATTTGAAGATCAAATTGTCTATTGAGTTCTGGTGTTTTGGTCAGGAAGCTCTGGAAATCCCTTATTTCGTTGAATGACTTTCTCCTTGCCTGAAAGGCTATGCTGAACTTTGCTGGGTAGTTGATCCTTGCTTGAAGTCCCAACTCCTTTGCCTTACGTAATATTGGGTTCCAATTCTTTCGATCTTTTAATGTAGAAGCTGCAAGGTCCTGTGTGATCCTGACTGTGTGTCCTTGATATTTGAATTGTTTCTTTCTGGCTCCTTGTAGTATTTTCTCCTTCACTTGATAGCTTTGGAATTTGGCAACTATATTTCTTGGGGTTTTGAATTTGGGATCCCTTTCGGGAGGGGAACGGTGGATTCTTTCGATGACTATTTTGCCCTCTGATTCTAGTAGTTCCGGGCAGTTTTCCTTGATGATTCTCTGGAAGATATTGTCCAGACTGTTTTCTTCATCATGGGTTTCTGGCAGGCCAATAATTCTTAAATTTTCTCTCTTGGCTCTATTTTCCAGGTGAGTTGTTTTTCCAATTAAATATTTTACATTTTCTTCTATCTTTTCATTCTTTAGATTTTGTTTGACTGATTCTTGTTGCCTCATTGAGTCATTAGTTTTTACTTGCCCAATTCTAATCTTGATCGTATTGTTTTCTTCAGTTAACTTTTGCATCTCCTTTTCCATCTGACCAATTTTTCCCTTTAAGGAGCTATTTTCTCCATTTAATTTTTGTACTTCTTTTTCCATTCGACCAATTTTCCCAGTTAGGTTTTGGGTTTCCTTTTCCATCTGATCAATTTTCCCAATTAGGTTTTGGGTTTCCTTTTTCATTTGATTAACTCTTCCTTTTAGGGAATTATTCTCTCCAGTTAATTTTTGAACTTCCTTTTCCATTTGTTCAATTTTCCTTTTCAGAGTGATGTTCTTATCAGTGAATTCTTTTTTTATAATTTTAAGATCATTTGCCAGTTTTTCTTTTATATCCTTCTTCAGATGTTCCAGGTAATCTAGTTGTGCTTGCGAGAAATTCATACTCCCATCTGAGGTTTCTGATGGAAGTACAGTCTCAGCTCTGACCTCTTTGGTGTTTGTGTTTTGGTCCTTATCCCCATAGAAAGATTCTATGGTTTTTTCACTTTTCGTCTGCTTTTTCCGAATCATGATGTTGACTGAGTGTTGTAGCTTCTGGTTCTTTCAGTCAGAAGGTACAGATCTTTAAATTGAGCTGATGTGTCTAGGCTAACAGCAGGCTTTTGTTTTTTGTTTCCCAGATCAACCCTGGGGTTAGCTTGTTAGGTGTGTGGGAGGGGTGGTCTGGTCTCAGGAGATCTCCTCAGCTGACCTGAGGCAAAGGCAAGGTCAGGGGATGGTGATCCCAGCTTCCCTGTTGTCTTCCCTTTTCCCCTGCAGGGCTGGGGCACGCCTAGAAGCTAACGCGTGTTCCCGCCCCTCCTGGGGCTCGTCTCCCAGTGCTGAGGCTGGGTCTCAGTGCAAATTTTCTCTGCCCTGGGTCATCTGTCCTTCCAGATCACCTCCGCCACAATAGGAAGAATCCCCCTTTGCTATTTTTCTAGCCTCTGGTGTTATGAGACTATTTGCCCCCTTCTGCTGTTCCCGCTGATCCAGGATTTATCTGGGGAAGAATTTTATGGTTCTTTCACGGTCATCAGGGGGGAGGAGAGAGCATTTACTGATCACTCCGCCATCCTAGCTCCCGGAAGTTCCAATAGGTGACTTAACGAAGTTTAGTCTTCAGGCTGAAGGTTGCAAGGGCTGCTGCGCTGATATCTGGCGCTCAGCGGCTCTCACCGGCTTGGTTTGGCTTGTCTCCTGCTCCGCTGGTTTTGGCTGCCACTCTCGGGTTTCTCAGGTCCCTTCCGCCCTGCTGCACTGACCACGCTGCGCTGTGCGCTGGGGGCTTACCCCCGCGGAACAGATCCTTCCCGTGGACCTTCCAGTCCAACCTGGGCTCCGAATCTGTTAACGTCTGTCACCCACTGGATTCTACACCTCCAAAGTCTGGTCAGATTCTCCTTTCTGCATTAATCTTTCTACGTTAAAAGATAGAAGGAATTAGAATCCAATATTCCACAAGGCAGAGAAGTTGGGACAACATCCAAGGATCAACTACCTAGCAAAGTTCAGCATAACATTTCAGGCAAGGAGATGGTTCAACCAAGTAAGGGATTTTCAGACCTTCCTGACAAAAACCTTAGAACTTAATAGAAAATTTGATATTCAAGTGCAGGTCTCAAGAGAGGCATAACAAGGTAAAAGGGGGAGGAAGGGAAGGAAAAAAAAAAAACTTGTCATTCAATTTGGGCAAACTATTTGATTCCCTGTAAGGGAAGATGATACCTGTTAATCTTGAGAATTGTGCATCTATTAGAATATAGATAAGGGATATATAAAGAGGGAATGGGTATAAAGTAAATGAGGTCATATTAAAAATATGATTTAAGTACATGAAGGGATTGTAAGAGGAGGTTTGAAAAGGAGGAAGCAGAAAAGGGTAAATTACATCATAGGAAGGAGTAGAAAATTACAATAGAGGGTAAGAGGACAAGGAGATGAGCATTGTGTGAGAGGTATGCTCATCTGATTTCATTCAAGGAGGGAACAATAAACTCAAGTAGATAATCCTAACTAGCTCTGTAGGCCTAACTAGCTCTGTAGGCAGTAGGAGGGGAAGGTGGAAGAAAGAGGAGGGAAGATAAAAGGGAGGGAAGAAGCAGTAAGGATAAAGGGGAGTAACAGGGAGGGAGGTTAAAAGAAGGAATAGAAGGGTGCAGGAGATGGTGGTGAAAAGTGAAAACTATTGAGCAGGGGAAGGGAGACTGAAGAGCTAAAAGCACAAATGGTGAGAAAGAGGATGGAGGGAAATACACAGATTGTGAATGTGAATGGAATGAACTCTCCAATAACATGGAGACAGATAGCCATAATCCAACAATATGTTGTTTACAAGAAACACATTTGAAATGGGGAATACACACAGGTTAAAGGTCAAAGGTTGGAGCAGAATATATTGTGCTTCAGTTGATGCAAGAAAAGCAGGAGTAGCAATCCTAATCTCAGACAAAGCAAAAGCAGAAATAGATCTAATCAAAAGAGATAAGGATTGATACTATATACTGCTAAAAGGTACCATAGACAACGAAGAAATATCATTGTTAAACATGTATGCTCCAAGTGGTATAGCATCCAAATTCTTAGAGGAGAGGTTGGGGGAGTTGAAGGGAGAAATAGACAGCAAATCTATACTAGTGGGGGACCTCAACCTCCCCTTCTGTAAACTTGATAATTATAACCTCAAAATAAACAAGAAAGAGGATAAGAAGGTACATAAAACTCTGGAAAAAGTAGATATGTTAGATCTCTGGAAGAAACTGAATGGGAATAGAAAGGAATATACCTTTTTCTCAGTGGTACATGGCTCATTTACCAAAATTGACCACGCACTAGGACATTAAAACCTCACAATCCAGTGCAGGGAAGCAGAGATAATCAATGCATCCTTCTCAGATCATAATGCAATAAAAAATATATGTAATAAAAGTTCATGGAAAGATAAAGCAAAAATCAATTGGAAACTAAATAATCTAATCCTAAAGAAGGAATGGGTTAAAGAAGAAATCATAGAAACAATGAGCAGCTTCATTCAAGAGAATGACAATAATGAGACAACCTACCAAAACTTAAGGGATACTGCAAAAAAAGTTCTTAGGGGAAATTTTATATTTTTGAATGTCTATATAAATAAAATAGAGAAAGAGGAGATGTCTTTGGCATGCAGCAGAAAAAGCTAGAAAAAGAACAAATTGAAAATCCGCATTAAAGTACAAAATTAGAAATACTGAAAACCAAAGGAGAGATTAATAAAACTGAAATAAAGAAAACTAGTGAATTAATAAATAAAACTAACAGTTGGTTTTACAAAAAACTAATAAAATTGATAAATCTTTGTTCAATTTGATTTAAAAAAAAACAAAGAAGAAAATCAAATTACTAATATCACAAATGAAAGGGGTGAACTCATCTTCAATGAGAAGGAAGTTAAAACAATAATTAGAAATTCATTAGTCCAACTTTATGCCCACAAATTTGACAATCAAAATGAGGTAGATGAGTATTTTAAAAAATACAAATTGCTCAGATAAACAGAAAAGGAAGTTGAATACTTAGCAACTCCATCTCAGAAAAATAAATTGAATAAGCCATCAATGAACTCTCTAGGAAAAAGTCTCCAGGGTCAGATGGATTTACAAGTGACTTCTATCAAACATTTAAAGAACAGTTAATTAAAATACTATACAGATTATTTTTGAAAATTGGGGAATAAGGAGTACTCCAAAATTCTTTCTATGATACAAAGATGATTTTAATACCTAAACCAGGGAGAGAGAAAACAGAGAAAGAAAATTGAAGATGAATTTCTTTAGTAAGTATAGAAGCAAAAATTTTAAACAAGATTTTAACAAAACGAATACAGCATCCTATCACAAGAATAATACATTATGATCACGTAGGATTCATACCAGGAATGCAGGGCTAGTTCAATATTAGGAAAACTATTAGCATTATCGATCATATCAACAACAAACCTAACAAAAACCACATGATTATCTCAATAGATGCAGAGAAAGCTTTCGACAAAATACAACACCCATTCCTATTAAAAACACTGGAGAACACAGGAATAAAGGGAACTTTCCATAAAATAATAAGCAGTATCGACCTAAAAGCTTTACCAAGCATCATATGCAATGGGGATAAGCTAGATGCATTTCCAATAAGATCAAGAGTAAAACAAGGATGTCCATTATCACCACTATTATTCAATATGGTACTAGAAATGTTAGCTGTAGCGATTAGACAAGATAAAGAAATTGAAGGAATAAGAATAGGTGAAGAAGAAACTAAGTTATCACTCTGTGTAGATGATATGATGGTATATTTAGAGAATCTCAGAGATTCAATTAAAAAACTACTTGAAATAATAAATAGCTTTCGCAAAGTTGAAGGCTACAAAATAAACCTGCAAAAATCTTCTGCATTCCTATGTATTAGCAATAAAGTCCAACAGCAAGAGATAGAAATAAAAATTCCATTTAAAGCTAAGGGAGACACTATAAAATACTTAGGAGTTTACCTGCCAAAACAAACCCAGGGACTATATGAACACAATTACAAGACATTTTTTGCACAAATGAAGTCAGATTTAAGGAAGCAGAAAAAGCATCAGTTGCTCATGGGTTGACCATGCTAATATAATAAAAATGACAATTCTACCAAAATTAATTTACTTATTTAGTGCCATATCAATTAAACTATCAGATAATTATTTTCTAGAGCTGGATAAAATAACACCAAAATTCATCTGGAAGAACAAAAGTTCCAGAATATCAAAGGGACTAATGAAAAGAAATGCTAGGGAAGGTGGCCTACCACTACCACATCTCAAACTGTATTATAAAGCAGCAATTATCAAAATCACTTGTTACTGGCTAAGAAATAGAAGTGTAGCCATGTGGAATAGACTTGGCATTCAAGACACAAAAGGCAAGGAATATAGCAACCTCCAGTTTGATAAACACAACGACCCCAGCTTCTGGGGTAAGAACTCACTGTTCGACAAAATTTGCTGGGAAAACTGGATAACAGTGTGGCAGAAACTAGGCATAGACCCATGCCTGACACCATACACAAGAATAAAGTCCAAATGGGTACACGGTCTAGTTACAAAGATTGATACCATGGACAAACTAGATGGGCAAGTAATAGTGTTTCAGATTTATGGAGAAGGGAAGGATTTCTTACTAAAGAAGAGACAGAAAGCATTATAAAATGAAAGATGGATAATTTTGAGTACATTAAACTGAAAAGTTTTTGCACTACCAAACCCAATGCAACCAAAATTCGGAGGGATGTAGTAAATTGGGAAAAAAATTTTTACAGCTAATTTCGGGAATAAAGGCCTCATTTCTAGAACAGATAGAGAACGGACTCAAATGTACAACTATACAAGTCATTCCCCAATTGATAAATGGTCAAAGGATATGAACAGGCAATTTTCAGAAGAAGAAAGTAAAGATATCCATAATCGCATGAAAAACTTCTCTAAATCACTTTTGATTAGAGAGATGCAAATCAAAACAACTCTGAGGTACCACATCACACCTATAGGGTTGGCAAACATGACAGAACAGGAAAATGATAAATGTTGAAGAAGATGTGGGAAAGTTGGAACACTAATTCATTGTTGGTGCAGCTGTGAGCTCATCCAAGCATTCTGGAGAGTGGTTTGTAACTGTGCTCAAAGGGCTACAAAAATGTGCATACCCTTTGACCCAGCAATAGTGCTTCTAGAGACCATAAAAATGGGCAAGGGTCCCACATGTAGAAAAATATTTATGGCAGCACTCTTTTCAGTGACCAAAGACTGGAAATCAAGGTGATGCCCTTCAACTGGGGAATGGCTGAATAAATTATGGTATATGAATGTAATGGAGTACTATTTCCCCATAAGAAATGAAGAACAAGAACACTTCAGATTGGTCTGGAAGGACTTGTATGATCTGATGCTGAGCAAAAGGAACAAAACTAGGAGAACTTTGTGCACAGCAACGACCACAGCGTGCAAGAGTTTTTTCTGGTAAGCTTGAAACTTGTAACAATGCAAGAATTTAAAAAAAATTCCCAATGATCTTCTAAGGCAAAATGTCTTCTATACTCAGAGAAAGAACTGTGGCATTCATCTGCAGAATGTAGCAGATCATGTTTGTGTGTACGTGTGTGTGTGTGTGTGTATTATGTTTTGATTTGTTATATGATTTCTTCCATTTATTTTAGTTGTTCTACACAGCATGAGTACAGTGAAAATGTATTCAATAGGAAAGTATATGTAAATCTCATATAGAATTGTGTGCCGTCTTGGGGAGGGAGGGGGGTGGTGGTGGGAGAAATCTGAGTTTTATGTAGTGATTATAGAACATTAAAATAAACAAATAAATAAGTAAATAAATAAATGAAAAAGAAAATACACTCTTTTCCCCTACCATTAAAATTTGAACTAAGGAAACTGAATCTCAATTAAACAACTGGCCAGAAGGTCATGTCTGTTTTCATAAGCTAGTAAGATTGGTTTCATTGCAAAAGGGCATTCATTTTAGAGTCACAACCGTATTTCATATCCCAGCTTTGCCATGTATTACCTGTGTGATCTTAGGAAAGTCACTTGAGCTCTCTGGGACTCAAATTCATTACCTGTAAAGTTGAGAATTGATGTAGATAACCTCTATCCTCTTTTCTAAGGCTAGAACTATGATCGTATACTCTAGAAATGATCATGAAGGAAAAAATAAAAACAATAACAAAGTAAAATGTGTCTCACTGATGATAATATATATATATTAGCAAAGCACATGAAAAACTGAACAAATACCTAGGAAATTCTGGAAACTTCAATATGCATGATTTAAGAAAATTGTGATTTTTATGAATGAAAGTCATTGATTTGGCTTTCCAGAAGTTTTCTCTTTTCAAATTAATTAAGAGAAATTTCTCAGTGAGCATGTGATGATTGTTGTAGTCTTAGAATACTAAAAGAAGATTAGACTTGCACAAAAATTGATCACTGAGAGAGCAAATGGAATTCATTTGAGTGAAAATAGCGTTATTTGATGGTTACATGTAAGGTGCCCAGCTGGGTGCAGGTCCCCTGACCACAGCTATAGCAGAGGCAAAGCCTGTTCCCATGGGACTTGTGCTGACTCAAACCCTGGTAGAAGCTCTGTATGACCCTGGAACCTGATGTTCCTGCAGATACTGATGTCCCGTACAGTAAAGTTACAAGTGGGCCTGGGAACCCAGAAACTAGCTTCAGGAACAAGATAAGCTTCGTCACTTACTGTGGATGTGAGAAGTGGAATAGTCATGAGGTGATGAAGTAATGGTCATGAGGTGGTAAAGAAATGGGATGAGCTCAGCCTGTATGTGATTGGTGGTTACAGCTTTTATAAGCCCTGACTGACGGCTGAATAAAGAGAGTTGCTTGGAGTTGCAAATCATCTTGTCTCCAGTCTCTTTCCTTCAAAGCTCACAGATCGCTCAACCCATACTGACAGGCACTGCTGGTCAGAGACCTGTTAGTCAGGGGGACCCCAGGGAGCTCGGGCCCTGACCCCGAGCAGTTACATATATACGTTATAGGGACAGCTAGGTTGGGCACTTGACAGAGTACCAATCAGGAGTCAGGAAGAACTGAGTTCAAATCTCACCTCAGACACTTGACACTCACTAGCTGTGTGACCTTGGGCAAGTCACTTAACCCTGATTGCCTCATCCTGGGTCATCTCCAGTCATCCTGATGAATATCTGGTCACTAGATTCAGATGGCTCTGGAGGAGAAGTGAGGCTGGTGACCTGCACAGCCCTCCCTCACTCAAAACAAAGTGCAAGTCATGTCATTATTTCTCTGATGGTATAGTCTTCTTTGGCAACGAAGGACAAACACACATATATAAGTTGTAATAGTCCGGAGAAACATGTTCTTTGATGGCAGGACAATGACTTCACATCTCTGATATTTTTGTTTTTTGTTTTTGTTTTTTTTTTAACTGTAGCAATCAATAAAATGTTGGACATGGAGGCAATAAAGAATTGAGTTCAAATCCTGCCTCACATGATAGCTCTGTTAAGCTAACCACAAAACAGCAATCTGACTCAGTTTCCTCATCTGCAAAATTGGAATAATAATAGCATCCATCTCATGGACTGTTGTGAGGTACAAACAAAATAGCATATGTAAAATGCTTTGGGAGCCTGAAAATGCTACATAGATGTGAGCTGTTATTATGATATATCATATACATATATGCATATATGTATAATTACTTTATTCTAAAGTACTAATTTTAAATGTCATCTCAAATTTAAAGATGTCTGTGTTTTCCTAGTGGTATCTTTGCTTTACTTCAAAAAATGCAAACAAGAAGGCTACCATTTTTAAAAAAAATCAATATCACTAGTCTCTTACCTAAATTGGCTTCACACATAATCTCCCAGGAATAGAAAAAGTTAAGAGTCTCCCTGTTCAAGTTCAGCTATCAAGCAATTAGCACCTTTTATAAGAGGAAACTCACTGTGCCTGAAATAGCTGCCTTTAAGGAATAAAGTTAGACTATTGACGTCACTGGAAGAAGAGGCTAAGAAAAATCTATAGCAGGAGACTTGATGACTGGAAGGAAGAAAGGGAATTGAAATGAATATGCTAGATATATTTTCACTTTGAATTTTTTTAATGTTCATTTTTAAAATCCTTAGCCTGTCCAGTGCGTTTGTGGCCAGAGGAGTTGGTACTTTTCTCTGACAATCTCACTATGAGACATATTTTTTTTTCTCTTGATGTTTTTAAACATCTAGACTCCTCAATATTTCTTGCAATTATAAGTTTGTTTGACGTCTGATCTCTCACTTGTCATTATTGTAATTTATCTCTAGCTCATATTAATTTAATGAAAGATAAAAATCATAGACTTTAAGGAAATAATTTTTTCTCTTTCAGTTTTGCTGATAGCAAAAATTGTCTGGGATAAATAAGAAATTCATTTCATTATAAGCATGCTTTTATGAATAGCCTACTTTGAATAGCATTTAAAACCATGTGAAGTCTTACTTTTCAGAAGCAGTCGTTTTCTGTTTCCATTGCGGGGAAGGGTAAAACTGTGATAACTTTAGGGAAAATAGTAGGAAATTAACTATCCAAAATGAGGAATATAGTAACTACACTTTGAATTTTTAACTATTTTAGAATTATATTATGTTAGTTTAAAAAGTAAGAAACTATTATGAGCTAAAATGAATATTTACGCATAATAATTTTAATGTTTTGACTCTTACTGTTTCACCATTCTAATTGCTTACCTTGTTTGTCATATCTACCTTGAGTCTTTTTACACAATTTTAATCTTCCCTTTTCTAATAATAATTCTTTTTCTGGTTATGTAGAATACGTACTTGTATAGGGTGTCCTTAAAGGACTAGTGTGGTTTTTAAGTTTTACTAACCAAAAATTAAATTTTGGGGGGTTTTGGGGCATACTTCATTTAAAGTTGTTGGTGTTCCTCTCTCTTGTCATGGGTAAGGTTGGGAAAATATTGAAATGTGCACATGCAAATAGTTGTACATATATAATCATAATTTGCTATCATAATCAGTAATGATCTTCTCACTATTCCCTCCCTGTCCCATGCTTAATGTCTTTCTCATAGTCTTTGCTCATAACGTTCTTGATGACTCACATGTCTTCAAATCAAAATGATTCTTCAAATTCAACAGATTTTTTTGTTCTTTGAATTTCCATTAGGATTAATATGTATTTAATTGTTTCACGTGCTTTAATTTTGTCACATTTAGCACAGTGCTGAGGCTACAGAAGATCTTCACTAACTGTTCATTGCCTGAACAGAGTCAAGATATTGACATCATGAACAACTGATATCAGTGATCATAAGGAGGTGGGGATAAACCTAAATAAATAAAGTATTTAATACAAGATTAGATTGTCCCAACAAGAAAATCATAGTAGAGGCAGAGGAGAAATGCTGGAGGTAGAGGAAGAATGGTCACAAAAGGTCATTTAGATGTTCTGGGGTAGAACCAAGATGACAGAGTAAAAAGGAACTTGCTTGAACTCTCCTACAAAGCCCTCCAAATACTTGTAAAAAATGATTCTAAATAAATTCTAGAGCTACAGAATCCACAAAACGACAGAGTGAAACAAATCTCCAGGTCAAGACAACCTGGGGAGTTGACAAGGAAGGGTCTTTCTCACTGGGCAAGGAGTGGTATACAGATCAGCATGAGCTGCACCAGTACAAATAGGCAGGAGCAGGCCTCAGAAAATGAATCATTGGCAGCTGTACCAGTTTTCAGACTTCTCAGCCCACAAGTGAGAAAACTTTGTGGGACCAGGGTGAAAGACGAGTGCATGGTCTGGATAGGGTCTAGCCCCAGCCTTAAATCAAAGGGTGTTGTGGAAATGGCAACAGCAGCAGTAACAGCAATGTTCTGAAGCTCTGGGCCCATAAGCAGTGGGAGATTGAGCTGATGATATAAAATCCCTGAAGCCTGGGACAGTACACCCACCCTGGCCCCCACTGAAAGCAGAGTCCTACTTAGACACACAGTAGAAAGCCAAGTATTTGGTTGGGAAAATGAGTAAACATCATAAAAAAAACCCTAAGCCTATAGAATCTTACTTTGGTGACAAAGAAGACAAAAACAAAACCAGAGAAGGCAACAAACTCAAACTTCCTAAATCCAAAGCCTCCAAGAAAAATATGAAATGGTCTTAGGCTATGGAAGAGCTCAAAAAGGATTTTGAAAATCAAGCAAGTGATAGAGGGAAATTTGGGAAGAGAAATGAGAGTGATGCTAAAAAATCATGAAAATATGAGTCAATACCTTGCTAAAGGAGGAGCTCCCAAAATACGAAAGAAAACAACGCCTTAAGAATAGACTAATTCAATGGCAAAAAGAAGTTCAAAGAGCCAGTGAAGAGAAGAATGCTTTAAAAACAATTGGTCAAGTGGAAAAGGAGGTCCAAAAGCTCATGAAAGAAAATAATTCCTTAAAAATTATAATGAAGCAAGGAGAAGCTAATGACTTTATGAGAAATCAAGAAACTATTAAACAGAACAAAAAGAATTAAAAAAATAGAAGACAATGCAAAATATCTCATTCGAAAAACCACTGACATGGAAAATAGATCCAGAAGAGATCATTTAAAAATTATTGGACTACTTGAAAGCTATGATAAAAAAAAAAAAGCCTAAACATCATCCTTCAAGAAATTATCGAGGAAAACTGCCATGATATTCTAGAACCAGAGGGCAAAATAGAAATGGAAAGAAGCCACCAATTAATTTCCTCTGGAAAGCAATCCCAAAAGGGAAACTACTAGGAATTCCAGAGTTCCCAGGTTAAGAAGAAAATATTGCAAGCACCCAGAAAGAAACAATTCGAGTATTGTGTAAATGCAAACAGGATGACATAAGATCTAACAGTTTCTGTATTAAGGGACTAAAGGGTTGGGAATATGATATTCCAGAGGTCAGAGAAGCTAGTATTAAAATCAAGAATCACCTAGCCAGCTATCAACTAGCCAGTAAAACTGAGTATAATCCTTCAGGGGAAAGAAATTGATATTCAATTAAATAGAAGACTTTCAAGTATTCTTGATAAAAAGACCAGAGATGAATAGACAATTTGACTTTCAAATACAAGACTCAAGAGAAGCATGAAAAGGTATACAAGAAAAAGAAATCACAAGATTCTTATTAAAGTTGCATTTTTTACATTCCTACATGGAAAAATAGCACTTGCAATTTATGAGACTTTTCAGTATTAGGGGAGTTGGAGAAGATAGATAGATAGATGATAGATAGATAGATAGATAGATAGATAGATAGATAGATAGACAGACAGACAGACAGACAGACAGACAGACAGACAGACAGACAGACAGATAGATAGATAGATAGATAGATAGATAGATAGATAGATAGATAGATAGATAGATAGATAGATAGATAGATAGGTAGGTAGGTAGGTAGGTAGGTAGGTAGATGGATGGATGGATGGATGGATGGATGGATGGATGGATGGATGGATGGATGGATGGATGGATGGATGGATAGATAGATGGATAGATAGATGGATAGATAGATGATAATTAGAGGCACATGATGAGTTGAATATGAAGGGATGATATCTAAAACATAAAATTAAGGGGTGAAAGAGGAGTATATTGGGAGAAGGTGGAAGACAGAGATAGAATGGGGTAAATCATCTCACATAAAAGAGGCAAGAAAAAGGTTTCACAATGAAGGGGAAGATGGACGAGGTGAGAAGGAATGAGTGAACCTTACTCTCACTGGATTTGCTTTAAGGAGAGAATAACATACACACTCAACTGGATATCTTACCATACAGAAAAGTAAGGGGGAAAGGATGATAGAAGGGAGGGAAGATTAAGAAAGGGAGTAGTCAGAAGCAAAGACTTTTGAAAAGGGACAGAATGAAAGGGGAAAATAGAATAAGTAGGGGGTAGGATAAGATGGAGGGAAATATAGCCTTTCACAAATGACTATTTTGGAATTGTTTTGCATAAGTACTCATGAACCTATACTGAATTGCTTGCCTTCTCAATGAGGGTTGGTGGGGAGGGAAGAAAGGAGAGAATTTAGAACTCAGAGTTTTAAAAATGTGTTAAAAATGTTTTCACACGCAAC
This sequence comes from Notamacropus eugenii, assembly GCF_028372415.1. NCBI lineage: Eukaryota > Metazoa > Chordata > Mammalia > Diprotodontia > Macropodidae > Notamacropus > Notamacropus eugenii. The sequence continues at coordinate 250,317,753 of NC_092876.1, forward strand.
TTGGAAATAAGATATACAGGCAATGGGGGATAGAAATCTATCTTGCCCTTCAAGAAAGTAAAGGGGAAGGGGATGAGGGGTGGAGATGATAGAAGTGAGGACAGACTGGGGGAAAAGGTAATTAGAATGTATGCTATCTCAAGGTAGGGGTAGGAGAGAGATGGGGAGAAAGTTTGGAAATCAAAATCTTGTGGAAATGAATTTTGATAACTAAAAATAACTTAATAAAAAGTCATTAAAATTGTTCCTTTTTCATTGACTTTCAAATTGACTTCACTAGATAAGAGGGATGTATTTAAGTCTACTTCCAGGATTACGCTCTTCTGAAATACAGCTATTTGTTATTCATAGCTGCATGATAAACAATAATGAGAATAATTTTTAAAGGGGGCAACTAAATATACACATAACTTGATATGTCTTACATATAGTATATTTATGCTTATATATATTTGGTACACTTAATATATTCTCATGTCAATTTTTGAATATGCATTCCTTCGTATATTTATGCCAAATTCTAAGAAAATGAAAACTTGTAAAGTTATCTAGCTTTTGCCTCTTTTTTCCTTAATAAAATATTTCCTCCTCACCCCTTAATGCTAGAGAAAGGGAAAAAAAATCACTAGTAGTATGATCTTTGAAAGCTACTTCAAAGCCTACATGTACCACATTTTCAGTGACAGTGGCAGATGTTGGCATTCCCCCCTCTCTTACCTGATAGAGATTTGATATCATTAACAGTATTTCTCTTTGTTGCTAGACAAAGAGGGAAAAATTGTCTTTTTAGAAGCACATACTTGAAATAGTAGATAAAGGAGGATCCTCTTGTCTACTGTAGTTTTTTCTTATTAGCAAATTATTATTTTCATATATTTTAACATTTCGTAGTATATCCATAGCTTGTAGCTAATGAATGAAATTAGGAAGTCATTTTCAGTGGAGGTTGGGCAAGGAACCTAACACACTGTGCTTTGGCTAGATAGAATAAAATTATGTAATACCCAGAGGGACAAGTGGGATAGGCAGTGCCACTGAGAAGGAAGAAAGATCTAAGGGTCTCCATATGTATGGAGAGCATCATGAAGAAGTAAGACAAGAGAGGACTAGTACCAAGTGAAGGGAAATCAGGGACAAGTGTCTATACCAAGTATGTTTAATGAAATTGGAGTAGAAGAGAGGCAGAGGAGATATCACAAGAAGAATTCAAATTTTGTTTAGTGATAGATAATATTGATTGAACAAGCATGATCTGAGTGACTGGAAGGCCACCCTTGATGTCAGAAAGATCTAATTTCAAGTCTTATTTTTTACATATACTAGCTATGTAACTCCGATGGCTCCCAGGCAATTCTCCCACACTGTAAGAGGCAGAGCAGGCAGTTTGAATTAGCTGGGTTTCCTCAAAAGGGATATGTAATATCACTGAAGTCACCATTCTGATCAACCAAAAATATAACTTTATTTTTAGTTTTTAGCATACAGAAATCGTAATGCCACTTTCTTCTTCCTTAGGCTCAGTTTTATACAACAGAAGAGGAGGGACCTGAAAGGTATATCCTTAGTCAAGAGCTTAGGAAGGTAATAAGCATTTATTAAGTACCTACTTACCAACTAGAAGGCAGGTACTGTACTAAGTGCTTTGCAATTATTATCTTGCTTTATCCTCACAACAATAATAACTCACTCTAAAGCAATCAGTTTCATCAGCGGTAGTCATCCATGCTAATATGACTTGCTCAGGTCAAATCATCAACTTCTTCCTTGCTGTTTATAAGTTGATACAGGCTAAAGGGACAATTTTAGAGATCCAATCTGTCTTCAAAGTAGACAGAAAAGAATATGTTCCCTCGAATCATACTATAATGAATAAATTACATGAGAGATAAATAAAAAATGCTAACTCGAATAATTAAGTGGAATTCCATTACTGCGCAAAAGAAATCTAGTAACACTGATGCTAGATCTACATCTCAAAGACATCCCTCAAGTATACCCAATGCAGGGAAGACCTATTTGTACAAACACATTTATAGCAGCAGTATTACTAAATCAAAGAGTATGCACAGTTGTATAGCCCTTTGGACATAGTTTGAAATCACTCTTTAGAATGGTTGCATCAGTTCATAACTCGACCAACAGTGCATTAGTGTCCCAGTTTCCTCACATCACCTCAAGCATCCAACAATTTCTTTTTTTGTCTTATTAGTCATTCTGGTTGGTATGAGGTGGTAAATCAGAGTTGTTTTAATTTTCATTTCTGTAATCAATCATGATTAAAGCACTTTTTCATATGACTCTAGATGACTGATTTCTTTGTCTGAAAACAGCTTGTTCCTGTCCTTTGAACATTTATCATTAGGGGATGACATGTAGTTATATAAATTTGACTCAGCTATATGTGTGTTTAGATACTTATACATGTATCTATACATACATATATATTAACATGCATGTAATGTATGTATGCATGTATATGAGAAAGAGGCTTTTATTAGATATATTCGTTGCAAAATTTTCCCAAATTTCTTCTTTCCTTATATTTTTGGTTGCATTGGTTTTGTTTACACAAGACTTTTTTAATTTGATAGAATCAAAATTATCTATTTTACACTTTGTAAGGCTCTCTATATCTTCCTTGGTCCTAAATTCTTCCCTTATCCATAAATCAGAGAAAGAAACTATTCCATCTTCTCTTAATTTGCATATGGTATTGCCCTTTAGGTGTAAATTATGTATCCATATTGACTTTATATTTATATGCATAATGTGAGATGTTGGTGTATACCTACTTTCTGCCATATTGTTTTCCAGTTTTACCAGAAGTATTGGTCAAATAATGAATTGGTTTTTTTTTTCTTTTCTCAAAAGTTTGGATCTTTGACTTTATCATATACCACAATACTACAGTCATTTGCTGTAATGTAATATGTACCCATTGTATTCCACTGATCCACCACTCTGTTTCTTCACTAGTGCCTACAAGTTTTGATAATTATTGCTTTATTATACAGTTTGAGAGCCAGTATGGCGAGACCATCTTCATTTGCATTTTTTATTGATTCTGTTGATCTTTTTGTTCTTCCTGATGAATTTTGTTGTTTTCTTTTAGCTCTATATTTTATTATTTTCATGGTTTGATTGGTATGGCACTGAATAAATATGTCAATTTCAGTAGAATTTTCATTTTCATTATATCACCTACCTGTGAGCAATTATAATTTTCCAATTGTTTACATTTGACTTTATTTTTGTGAGAATTGTTTTGTAGGTGTGTTCATATAGTTTCTGGAATTGTCTTGGTAGGTAGACTCCACGTTTTTTATATTGTCCACAGTTATTTTTAGTAGAAAGGATCTTTCCAGCTTTTTCTGTTGGAATTTGTTGATGATATATAGAAATATTGATGATTTGTTTTGTTTATTTTGCATCCTGCAACTTTGCTAATATTGTTAACAATTTCAAGTAATTTTTAATTGATTCTCTAGAATTTTCTAAATGTAACATATCATCTGCAAAGAGTGATAATTTTGTTTCCTCATTGCCTATTCTAAATTCTCTAATGTCTTTTTCATCTCTTATTTCTATAGCTAACATTTGTAGTGTAATATTAAGTAATAAATGTGATAATGGACATCCTTGCTTCACCTCAGATGTAGAAAGGATTCTACCTTATTCTCTTTAGAAATAATGTGTGTTGATGGTATTAGATAAATATTATTTATCATTTTAAGATGAGCTCCATTTATTCCTATGCTAGTGTTTTTCAATTGGAATGGGTGCTATATTTTGTCAAAGGCTTTTTTTTTTCTGCATCTATTGAGATAACTGTATGATTTCTATTGGTTTTGTTATTGATATGGCAAATTATGCAGATAGTTTTCCTCATATTGAACCAACACTGTGTTCTTGGCATAAATGTAAACCTAGTCACAGTGCATAATCCTATTGACATATTGCTATAATTTCCTTACTAGTATTGTAGTAAAATTTTGTATCAATATTCAATAGGGAAATTGGTTCATAATTTTCTTTCTCTGTTTTGAAACTTCCTAGTTTAGGTATCAGCACCATATTTGTGTCCTAAAAGGAATTTAGTGGGATTTTTTCATGTAATTTTGTTTTCAAATAGTTTATATAGCATTGGGATTATTCTTTAAATGTTTGGTAGAATTCACTTGTGGATTCACTTGGTCCTGGGGATTTTGTCTTAGATACTTCATTGATGACTTGCCAATTTATTTTTCTAAGACTGGATTATATAAATATTTTATTTCTTCACCTTTTAGCCTGGGTAATTAATATTTTTGTATATATTCATCCATTGCTTTTATATTGTTAAATTTATTGTCACATAAGTGGTCAAACTAGCTCCTAACATTTTCCATGATTTCATCTTTATTGATGTTGAATTCGCCCATTTCATTTTTGATACTAGTAATTTAGTTTTCTTCTCTCTTTTTTAAAATCAAGCTAACCAGTGGTTTATGTGTTTTATTCTTTTGTAAAAACAAAAGCAGCTTCTAGTTTTTTTTTATTACTTCAATCTTTTTTTTTACTTGGATTTATATTAATCTCTTCACTGATTTTGAGATTTTCCAATATGGTATTTTATTAAGGATTTTCAATTCCTTCTTTTTCTAGTTTGTTTTGTTAGTTGCATACCAAATCATTGATTTGCCTTGTTTTTATATTTTAAATTATGTAAGCAATTAGAGATATACATTTTCCTCGAATACCTCTTTGGGTGCATCCCATAAATTTTGATATGTTGTTTCACTGCCGTCATTTTCTTTAATGAAATTATTCATGGTTCTATGATTTGTTCTTTGACCCACTTATATTTTAGGATTGGATGATTTAATTTCCAATGAAATTTTAATCTCTTTTTCCATTGTCTGTTATTAAATGTAATTTTTATTGCGTTATGATCTGAAAAAGGATGCATTTACTATTTTTGCTTTTCTGCATTTAGTTGTGAAGTTGTTATGTCTTAACATATGGTGAATTTTTGGGTAGGGATTATGTACTGCTAAAGAAAACTAAGGATATTCCTTCCTATTCCCATTCAGTTTTCTCTAGAAATCTATCATGTCTAACTTTTCTAGAATTTTATTTACCTCTTTACCTTTTTTCTTGTTATTTTTTTTGGTTGTATTTATCTAGTTCTGAGATGGGGAAATTACAGTTTCCTGCTAATATAGCTTTAAAATCCATTTCTTCTTGTAACTCTTTCTACTTCTTCAAAAATTTAAATGCTATATCATTTGATACATATATGTTCAATATTGATGTAACTTATTGTATATGGTACCTCTCACCAAGGTATAGTTTTCCTTCTTTATCTCTTTTAATTAGATCTATTTTGCTCTTTCTGAGATCATGATTGCTGTCCCTGCTTCCTTTAATTGAGCTGAAGCAAAAAAATTCTGCTCCAGACCCTTACATTTTCCCTGTGTGTATCTCTTTGCTTCAAATGCCTTTCTCATAAATAACATTGTAGAATTCTGGTTTTTAATCCATTATGCTATCCGCTTCCATTTTATGGTGAGTTTGTTCCATTCACATTTATAATTATGATAACTGTATATTTCCTTTCATGAAATTTTCCACTTGTTTTACCTCTTTTTTCTCACTTACCTTCTCTCCTTTTTCTCCTTACAATTGTTTTGTTTTTGATCACTGCCTTCTCCAGTAATGCCTTCCCTTTTATCAGTCACCCCTTCTGTTACCACCACCCTTTTTTACTTCCTTATAGGGTAAGATAGAGTTCTATGTCCAATTGAGTGTGTATGTTATTCACTTTTTGAGCTGATTTTGATGAGAGTAAAGGTTTAGATTATCCTGTCACCACCACCTCCATGTCCCCTTCCTTTATGATATGTCTTTCATGACTCTTTTGATAATGGAGCCTATTCAATCTCCTCCCTCCTTCTTCCAGTGCAATTTTCTTTCTCACCCCTTTATTTTGTTGGGGTATTTTGGGGGGAGGGTATAATCTCATTAAAGTAATTTTATATTCATACTCTCTATCTACATATACTAATTCTAATTGCTCTTATAGTAATACATTTCTTAAGATTTATAAATATTACCTTGTCATCTAAAGATATAAAAAGTTTAACCTGACTGAATTTCTTATATATTCTCTTTCTTGTTTCTTTTTTACCTTCTTATATTTCCCTTGAGGCTTGTATTTGGAACTCAAATGTTTTATTCAGCCCTAATATTTTAATTAGGAATACTTGAAAGTCTTCTATTTCCTTAAATATTAATTTTTTCCCCTGAAAAGATTATATTCTATTTTGCTGGGTAGGTGATTTTTAGTTGTAATCCTAATTCCTTTGCCTTACAGTATATCATATTCCATGTTCTCTAGTTCCTTAATTTGAAAGCTGCCAAATCCTGTGTAATCTTGACCGTACCTTCATGATATTTGAATTGCTTCTTTTTGACTGCTTGCAGTTCTTTTTCCTTGATCTATGAGTTCTGGGATTTGGCTATGATGTTCCTGGAAGCAACTGAAAATTATTTTATTCTGTGATTATAAAGGATACATTGAAAAATCTCCAGTTATTCTTCTACCCTCAGTTCTCTGAGCTGCATCTGAATCACTCTTACAAAGAGTTGTTTCTCACAAATGTATAATACTTTGCAAATAATGAACTGCTACAGATATTCATAATATCAATCGTGATATTGGTGGTGATGGGATTGGCACTTTTTACTATTTAGACTGTTGTATTTATACTTTTTTACTTATGCTATACAAATTTGATCTTTTGACTAACTTTTATGAATATATATGTGTGTTTGAAGTTGTATCAGAATAAAATATTGGAAAATATTCACAATATTATGGAGATAGAGCCACAGAGACCTTAGAGATCATCTTATAAAAAACCCCTGCCTTCCCCATTTTAGAGATGAGGAAAGAAAGGCTAAGAGAGGTTACATAGGTAATAAATAGTTGAGACAGAATATGAGCCCAGGTCCTCTAAGTTATTGCTCTTTTCACTACACCACTTTGTCTCATTTATTTACCATTTCTTTAAGGCTCAAATTAGCCTGTGAAACAACACAAAGTTCTCATAAAATACTTTCTGTTGACTTTATAAATGAAAAATAAATTGGTAACTAACTTTAGAGATGCTATATATAAACTAATGAGTATATATTATAATGCTTATCATGATTACATGTTATGATGCTATAACTTATATTTTGCACAATAAACTGGCCTTATTTCTATTCTCCATATATTTCATCACTTCTCCACAAACCTTTGTATAGGTTATCAATCATGTCCCCAATGAAATCTCCCATCACCACTACATCTTAGAATTCCTTGGTTCCATCAAAGTTCAGCTAAAATACAGGATCTACCCATCTGCTAGTAGCCTTGCTAATTTAAATTTCTTTTCTATATATTTTGCATGTATTTATATCTATAGACAGAATCATATAGAGCTTTTGTTCATCATCTGTTGCTGAAGAAGACCATGCCATCAGAGAAGTAATGACATGACTTTCACTTGACTTTGCTCTGAGTGAGGGAGAGCTATTCAAGGTCATCAGCCTCACTTCTCCTTCAGAGCCATCTGAATCACTGACTTGTCATTCCTTGGGATGACTGGAGCCTGAAAGTCCACGTTGCCTCCAGCAAAAGAATGTAAGTTTCTTGGTGGAAAGAACTGTTTATTTTTTGTCTTTGTGTCCTCAGGACCTAGAAAAGTACCTAGAACATACACTTGTATCAGTGAGGGGGTTTTACTATTCCACGTTCTTAGATCTGCATTCATAACAGGAAAGCCAACTTCTGAGGGGGTAATCACCCTTTAATGAAGTACATGTATCAATCCTTTCATCAAGCACATATATCATTCACCTAGTTAAGGGGAGTCAGCATCCTGAAACCCAAAGTAATCAGCAGACGTGCCTTCTTCTGCCTGTCCACAATTCAACAAAAAAACTCTCTGACCATGATTCCCAGAGAGGGAAGCATACCATATGGGTACTCAAAGCTGAGGGGGGCAGGGTTCCTTAGCTGCTTCCTGGAGTCCTCTGGCACTTAAACCTTCCTACCAAAGCTAAACCCTAAAGTAAAACCTCACCCTCAGAGTATTTATACACTTTTTAGAGCCAGAGGGCATCACATCCCTTGAGAACAAGTGTCTCATTAACAAAAGGCAGGAAACATCTTACAAATCTTCCTAGGCCTGACAATGGGTAGGAAATATTCTTCCCAGTCACATTCAAGTAGAGGCATTATACTTCTTGATTACACCAAAAGAAAAACTGAAAAAGATTCTACTTTACTTGCCATTACAACATTGTATGTCCTTAATAAATGCTTATTGATTGGTGGTGGTGATGGTGATGACTGGGATGATGATGATGATGATGATGATGATGATGATGACAATAACTTCTTCCTTAAAGTCAAATATATCATCCATATTATGAATGCAGGCCTGAGGTGGAAAATAATAATGTAAGGAAATGCCAGTGAGTAGTGATAGATAGCTGAGACTAGGTTCCCTGAGATTGTTACAGTAGCTGTGAAAGCCTGGCATAACACCAAATACTGTCAACTGAGTTTAGATAACAGCACTGACTGATTGAACATCTTAATGTACATAATGAAACTGCTCCTGTGAATCGATGAAATGTAGAGGAAGACAAAGAGCTGCATACATGGTCTTACTTTAAAGCATCATGATGATCACCTTGACACAAATGAGAGTTGAATGAATCTTGCTCCTTCGTATTATAGTATCTCTAGAAGGCAAGATGCATTGGAACAAATAAGAAAAGCCCATATCCCTAAGGCTTTGAATTTTTTGATGTAAATGGTATCAGCCACTAAAAAAATAACAAAAAACCCACAAAAAAGAAGAGTAGGTGTGAAATGGACTAAACAAATAAATCATTTTATTTTGCAAAAATGGAAACAGATCCTACCAATTCTTAAGATTTCAGAATGTTTTTGACCTCTCCAAGACACAGAATAACATAGTACCAAGCAATTCAATAAAACATAATTTCCCAAACCTAGATGAGAAGAAAGGTTAAATCAAATTGAAGAGCTAATAAAATCTGAGAAAGGAAAAGTTGAAGACTCCAACATTACTGAAAGCCTTGATTAATTGAAAATTCCAGAAATTATATTACAGTAATAGAATTAATGACAACAACAGTATCAATTGATTAAATGATTTTGAAAAGAACATGGGCATTCTAAGACTAAAATTGTTAAATATCATTCTTGAGTGTTACAACATGAATTCAACTATCCAAACAATGTTACAAAAACAATATGAGGGAGTTAGCATTTTCTATTAGCTCAGTGAAGGAATAGATAAAAAAAACGACAACTGAGAAACAAAAAGATAGTTCAAGACCTGAAGTCACAAGTATATGTGCCATTTCTTACCAGTGTAAGAACTAATAGAGGGAATATGGAGCTATTAAAACTTACAGACATTAAATACCAATATAAAAGAAACAATTTGAAAGATATATTTAAGATTTATAAAAAAATAATTGGAAAGTTATATTGAAAATCAAAGTATTGTGAAAATTCCTTAGAACTAGAAACACTGATTTATTTCTGAATTATTCATGAATTATTTATAAATAATGCATTTATTTAATTAATATTAATTTAACGATTTTGTGACAAAAGTGATAAGGATGTTTCTTCTTTCTTTTTTAAAAATTTCAATATTTAATTTTTCTCAATTATATTTAAAAACAATTTTAACCTCTGTGTTTGTTTTACAATTTTGAGTTACAAATTCTCTCCCACCCTTCCTCACCTCTCCCCATTATGGAGAAAGCAAGCAAATTTGGTAAAGGTTATACACATGCAGTCATGCAAAGCATATTTCCATGTTAGTCATATTGTGAAAGAAAACACAGACCAAAAAACCCCAAGAGTAATAAAGTTCAAAAAATAGCATGCTTTTATCTGCATACAGACTCTATTAGTCCTTTCTCTGAAGGTGGATTACATTTTTCATCATAGTACCTTCATAATTGTCTTCCAACGTCGCATTGCTGAGAATAGCAGTGCTTCTCTCCCTTGGTCATTGTACAATACTGTTGCTACTGTGTAGACTATTTTTCTGGTTTTACTTTGCATTGAATTAGTTTGTGTAGATCTTTCCAGCTTTTTCTCAAAGCATGCTGCTCGTCATATCTTGTATCATAATGACATTTCATCACAATTATACATGCCAATTTATTCAGCCATTCCCCAATTAATATTCATTCCCTCAATTTCCAATTGTTTGCCACTGCATGAAGAGCTAATATTAAAAAAAAAAAAACTACATATAGGTTCTTTACCTTTAAAAATAACCTCTTTATGATACAGACCTAATACTGAGGTTGTTAAGTAACAGTGTACTAGCAGTTTTACAGCCCTTTCATGTAGTTCCTAATCACTCTCCAGAATGATTGTATCAGTTTACAATACCATCAACACTACATCAGTCTCCCAATTTTTTTACATCTCTTCCAATATTTGTAATTTACTTTTTCTGTCACATTAACCAATCTGATTAGGAATGATTAGGTACCTCAGATTTGTTTAAATATGTATTTCTCTGATCTATAATGATGAAGAGCATCTTTTCATGACTTCAGATAGCCTTTGAGTTCATCTGAAAATTGCCTCTTCATGTCCTTTGATTATTTGTCACTTGGGGAATAAGTATATTCTTACAAATTTGACTTAGTTCTTCATATATTTGTGAGAGATGAGGCCTTTATCAGTGAAACTTGCTGTAAAAATTTCTCTCAGTTTTCTGCTTTCCTTATGATCTTAGTTGTATTAATTTTATTTGTACAAAACTATTTAAATTTCATGTTATTCAAAATTATCCATTTCACAACCAGTAAAGCTCTCTATCTCTTATCTGGTAATGATATCTTTCCATATGTATATATCGGATAGGTAAACTAGTCTGTGCTCCCCTAATGATATCATCATATGTGTCTAAATCATGCGTTCATTTCTACCTTATCTTGGAATATGGTGTGAGGTGTTGATCTATGTCTAGATTATGCCAAATTGGTTTTCAGTTTTTCCAGTAGCTTTTCTTTCAAATATTGAGCTTTTGTCCCAAAAATCTGGATCTCGCATTTATTAAAAAACACAAGCTTACTATGGTCATTTCCTATTTTTCATTTTATACCTGATCTATTCCACCAATCTACTATATTTCTTAGTCAATACCATATTTTTAGATTAAAATTATTTTCTAATATTTATTTTAGATATGGTATAGTTAGGTTGCTTTCCTTCACATTTTTTCCATTGATTCCCTTGATGTTCTTGGTCTATTATTGTTCTTCTAGATGGATTTTGATATTATTTTTTCTAGTTCTATAAAATAATTTTGTTAGTTGCTTAGCATGACACTGACTAAATATATTAATTGAGGCAGAATATCATTTTTATTGTACTGACTTGGTCTACATATGAGTAATTAATATTTTCCAACTGTGTAGATCTGACACTATTCATGTGGAAAGCGTCTTGTAATTGTGTTCATACAGTTCCTGGAGTTTAGACTCCTAAGTATTTTATATTGTCTACAGTTACTTTAAATGGAATTTCTCTTTCTACCTATTCCTCCTGGCAATACACAGAAAAACTGATTGTTTACGTGGGTTTATTTTATATCCTATAACTGCTGAAGTTGTTATTTCAACTAGTATTTTAGTTAATTCTATAGGATTCTATGGGATATCATCTGCAGAGTGATAGTTTTATTTCTTCATTGCCCTTTCCAATTCCGTCGATTTCTTTTTCTTCTCTTATTGTTACAGCTAACATTTCTACATAATATTGAATAATAGTGGTGATTATGGGAATCCTGTGTATTGTCTTCCATCCTATTTTACTGTTCTTCCTTCTCTCTCTCTCCCTTTCCCCCCTTCCTTCCTCTCCTTCTCTTTTCATCCTGTGCCACCTCACAGCTGTTTTGCTTCTGACCATAGCTTCCCTCAGTTTGCCCTCCCTTCTATCTGTTCTCCATTCTCTTATCCCATGCCTCTTTTACATAAGAACTGATCATGCATTTGTTCCTTCTTTGAGTCAACTCTGATGAGAGTAAAGTTCAAGCATAACCTGCCATTACAATTCATCTCCTCCTTTCTCCCACAGTAATAACTCTTTCATGCCTTTTCATTTGAGATAATATATTCCATTCCATCTCTCCTCTCTTTCTTCTCTCAGTGCAATTCTCTTTCTCACTCCTTAATTCTGTTAGGGTTTTTTTTTTTTTTTATAACGTCCCATCCTAATCAACTCATACCCACATCCTCTGTCTATGTTTGCTTGCTCTAACTACCCCAATTTTGAGAAAGTTATGAAGAGTAACTGTGTCATCTTCCAATGTAGGAAAGCAAACAGTTTTGCCTAAATGACTCCCTTGTGATTTCTCTTTCCTGTTTTCCTTTTTTATTTTTCTCTTGAGTCTTGCTTTTGAAAATCAAATTTCCTATTCAGTTCTAGTATTGTACCAAAAATGTTTAAAAGTTCTCTGTTACATTAAATATCCACTCATGCACCCACCTACCCCCAAAGAATTGTACTTAGTTTTGATGGAAAAATGATCTTTGCTATAATGTCCACTGGAGTATCATTTTCTAACCCTCTGATCCTATAATGTTGAAACTGCTAAAACATAAATGATTCTGACAACTCCACAGTGTTTTCCAGTATTTTCTCGTTGATATAGGAGCTCTGGTGTTTGACTGTTATATTCCTAAGAATTTTTATTGTGAGATCTTTTTCAGGAAGCAATTTTTACACTTTGGTTCTATTACTACAGGGCAGTATTCCTTTATAATTTCTTGAAATATGACTTCCAGGCTCTTATTTAAATCTTGGTTTTCAGTTAGTCCAGTAATTCTAGATTATCTCTCTTCAATCTATTTTCCAGCTTAGTTGTTTTTCCAAGAAGGTTTTTAACATTCCCTTTTATTTTTCATTCTTTTGATTTTTTTCTTCTTGGTACCTTGTGTAGTCACTAGTTTCCACTTTCTACTTCTTAAAAGTTATTTTCTTCAGTAAAAATTTTATACTTCCTTTTTCATTTTACCCATTTTGTGATTTTGTTTCTTTTGACTTGAGAAATGAAGAAATCAGAGGGAACTCTTGAAGGATAATATGGAAAATTTATTTTCTATGTGGTCACAAGAAGTAGAAGAGAAGAAAACCACAAATTGAATACGGGTGGGGGGAGGGTATTTGCATACTGTTAATATCATAAAAAGCAGAGCAATTATTTTACAGATGAATGATTGATATTCTAGCTTTTTTGCAAAACTGGAAAGCAGCAAGTTATATAAGATCTGTAAACATTGCTGTAAATGTTTCATGATAGCATATGAATTACTAGGAAAAGCACTTGATGTCAAATAATATGGGTCCACTGAAAAACACATTCAATGTTTCCTTCATGAAAAGGAATCAAATCCATTTCTAATAACATTAAAATATAATTTGGACTCAAAACTATAAAACCCAAGAAAACTGATTGAATACATTAAGAGAATTACTGGCATCCTGAAATCAAACACGAATGGGAGTAGCACATTAAAAGCCAATAGTACTGAACCAATATCATTCTTAAAGTACACTTGTGAAAATGCAAAAGGAATTATAATACATTTAGAAAGTAAACTCACAAAATTCCTTAGAATATTAGCAAAACACTGGATCGACTATCCTAAGGCTATGGTTCAAAAACTACAGTCTGTCCTAAATTTAAACAAAACGAAACAAAACAAAAACAAAAACAAAAACAAAAAACTCTTCTTCTTTCTCCATACTACCACAGCTGCCAAGCTGTGGGCTGTGGTTTGCAGACCCTTGCCCTGAGAAAACTCTAGAATGCTTAGCACTTTTTTACCAAAAAGAGAGAGAGAGAGAGAGAGAGAGAGAGAGAGAGAGAGAGAGAGAGAGAGAGAGAGAGAGAGAGAGAGAGAGAGAGAGAGAGAGAGAATGAGCAACTGTTACAAAAGTTTATAACAGGTCAAAAACCTACAGAAATATTTTTATGGAAGAAAATGACACTCTCAGCAATACGACTAGTAACTGGTTCATGACACTGAATTTCTCAAATATAATGAAACGTGATTTAGCCCTGAATAAAACCTGTAAAAATGTAATTAGAACATCTTCCATAGGCTATTTTTGCCTATTTATAAAACATTTCTACTCATATTGAAGCATTACAATTTAAAAGCAGTATGTCTACCGTTTTCAAACATGACAACAAGAATTAGAAGAATCAATCCTTTGACCTCACCAGTTAACTGAAATTCTTCTTTCCAAATTTACCAATGAATGAATAATGGGCAAATCTAATGGCCTTTTCAGAGTCCTCATTCATCTTGACAATTTCTATAGCATTTGATATTGCTAACCAACTTGCCTCCTGACTAATCTTTCTTCTCTAAATCTTCATGACACTACTAGCTCTTGGCTCTCATATTACCTGTATAAGCACTCATTTTCATTATCCTTTGCTGGATCTTCATCAATGTCAGGTCTACTAATCATATGTAAATCCTGAGCCTCTATCCTAAGACCTGCTATCTTTTCTCTTTACATTTTCTCATTTGGTGATCTCATAACATCCCATGGATTCAATTACCATCTCTCTAACTCTTATATCTATTTATACAGCCTCAGTTTTTCTTATGAGCTTTAATCTAACTTTCTATTGGATTTTTCAAACTGAATTCCCTGGAGACATTTCAAATTCAGCATGTCCAAAACACAGTCATTATCTCTCACCCAAAGCATTGTATCACTGTTGAAGCACACACATGCTTAGCACCTTTTGAGCCTTTTCCTCCTTAGAGAAGGTTATAGTGCTTAATAAATGTTTGTTGACTGACTGACTGACAAAACCTAAATTTTTCTGGATTTCTTTGTTATTGCTCAGGACATCACAGTTCTTCAAGGTCACTCAAATGTGCAACCTTGGTGCTATCCTAACTCCTCACTCACTCATGACTCAAATCTAATCAGTTGCCCAATCTTGTTGTTTCCATCTCCACATTATCTCCTGATCTTTCTGCCCCAGATTTCTTCTTGCTCAAATTCATTCTCTGCACATAATCTACAATGATTTTCTTGAAGTACAAGCTTGGCCATGTCATTTTCTCCATTGCTCAATAAACTCCATGCTTTTCCCATTACTATATATTTGATAAATATGATACATATGTATATATAACATATATGATATAATATGACATGTTCACACACATGTGTGTATATGTTATTACATATAAATTTCTCTGTTTGCTATTGAAGGTTCCTCACAAAAAGTTCCTTCCTAGCTTTCCCCTCTAAGTTCCTACCATCATGACTTATTTGCTGATCCTTGCACATGACATTCCACATCTAATATCTCTTGAAATGTTCTCCCTACCTCCTTCCATCTCATTAAATCCCTTGATTCCTTTAAGATTTAGTTCCATTGCCATGTGTAGCAGAAGGAAACCCTTCTATTGTGCTTATATTTTGGAGGTATCTTGTATATAATTACTTATATACATGTAAAATCTTGGCCACAGAGGTTTTCTTTTCTCTTTTTCATTCTGCTACTAGTGCTAACATTATTTCTGGCACTTAGTAAACATTTACTAAATGCTTAATGGCTGTTGTATAAATACTAGCAAAACTGACCCATTTTGTCCATTTATTGTCTTTCTATTTTCATTTATTAGTAGTTGTGGGATTATCTGAAATGTTTGGACAAGGTACTAAGATTTCTGCAGACTTGCATTACCCTCTACTACACTTAAATATTTTAGTAATACTATACACAATCTTTTATCATTCTCCTGAGTAACATTTTGCAAATAAGTTTGTATTCTAAATCAGCCTAGCCCTTAATTATAAAATTTCTCTGCTTAGGAAGGGAAGTATATACTTAAAAAAATCCCATTGTTGCAAATGTTTGACACCACTTAATTATAGAGTAAAAAGTGATAACAGAATAAGTCTATTTTATACATGATTATGCAATCTAGGTGTGAAAAGCATTGGATTGAAATTCAGTAGATCTGGATTTTGCAACAATTTCTCCTAATAAATCCCTGGGTAAATTTGGCCAAGTCACTTAAGCTATTTGGTCCTTTGGTAACTCATCTTTAAAACAAAGATAGTGAACTCATACATTATCTCTAGGGAACTATCAAATTCTCATTTTACATCTGAAAATTATATTGATTATGAAGAAATAATAAACACCATTGAGTTAGTGTTTTAAAGTTTGAAAAGTATTTTATGAAACATTAACATGCTTGATCCTCATGTCCGCACTTTGAGGTTTGTGTGCTACCCATTTTAGAGATGGTAAGGTGGTATTGAGAGAGGTTGGATTTGCACATGGTCACCCAGCTCTGGTGAGTGTTAGAGGCAGGATTTGAACCAAGGTTTTCTAAATCCAAATCTAGTACCCTATCTAATATGCCAGGTTGCATCTGAAGAAAAGCATATATCAAATATTTATTGAATCTCTAGTGTATGAGACTAAGACTAGTAAAAAGTAGAAGGGATGATCTTTTCACTTAAGAATTTAGAATGTATTTAGGGAAATTAGATAGAAAAAGCAGAAACATTAACACAAGTTTATTGTGCTAATTGCTAAATGGATATTATACAAAATATTACAGCCAAAATTCAGAAGACAGAAAAATTGGTGAAGCTGGGATAGTGAAGGAAGGATTCATGTTTAGCCTTAGTTAACCTGGTAATCTTAGTTGAAACTATTTGAAGATCACATGTGAAAATGGATATCTAACAGGCATTGCATTTTTAGTTTAGACCCAATTGCTTTTAGTTTCCTTAACTTCTAATTCTGAAATATGTTGATTCAAAAGGACATATAAGGTAAAATAAATAAGAAAATTAATAATAATTTGGGTGAACAGTGGATTATTATTTTGTCCAATGTCAATCATTGCTTTTTAAAATGTTTGTAAATCACCTTAAAATGATTTTAATAAGATTCAGACTACGGCAGCTTTCTTGAACCATGATTTTCAAACCTAATCTTGATAATTCTCCAGTGATGCTTAATTACTTACAGGTGAGGTTGCTAGGCAACCACTTCACCTTTTTGATTCTGCAACTTCAACTAAGTGAGCTACTTAATATGCATCATTGTTTCTGGATTTAAAGAGAAAGAGACCAAGGAAGTAAAATATATTGATGCTGTGGTATTATCAAAGTTAAAATTAACAGATGCACAGAAACATTAGAGCTTACAGGAAGACAATCTCAAGATGGAAGACAGAATCTTTTAAATGAATGAATGAATGGATAAAAGAGAATTTAAGCATTTATTATTTGGTAAAGAATGTGCTAAGTTCTGGGGATATAAATAGAACACAGAACTTCCCTGCTCTCAAGTTGCTGATACTCTAATTAGACACAGAGCTCTAGGATATATCATCAGTCCATAGTGATAGGCCCTGCCTATCCCTGTAGAACTAAGAGAATGATAGTGCAAAGGGAACTGAGGAAAAGGCAAACAAGTAAAAGAAGAATGCAGAGTGTACACTTTTCATTAAAAACTTAGTGGGGGAAAGGTGTTTGGAGAAGAGATTAGAAAACAGCAACAAATGTTGTAGTTAGCAAGTATAAGGCCTTTAGATTTAAGAATTCATAGATCACTAGTAAATTTAGACAGAAGTTTCAATGGAGTGATTGGGTTGGAAGCTGGAATATATGGAGTTAAAAATGGGCAGTGAGATAATAATGTTAAGGAATATAAATCCTTCTTCCGCCAAGGGTGTATTTTTGATGGGAAAACTTTATGATTATAGCTTGAATGTGTTATAGATCTAGTGTAGTGAAGCTTTTATTTAATTTTGTTGTTCCTTTTCTGAGGGGAGTGGGAACAATCTAAATATATTTTAAAATAAAGGGTGGAGAAAACTGAGTAAATCTATCATACTCCACCTAATGGAAGAGATAAAAATGCAAACTCTGGTATCTTAATCAGGTGGAGACTTGCCTCAATTGAATGGAATCAATAAAAGTTGTGAAATTAAGTGTTAAAAGGCCTTAATCAATTTACATGACTATAATTAGATATTGGATTACCAAAAATGGTGTTTCAAAAGAAAAAAGTTTGGATTGGCTAGGAAAACTTAGTTACATCCTAAGGATAATTTATCAGATATCAAGCCAATTCAACTCCAAGAGACATCCAGAGTTGAATGGTCTTGAAGAGAAAGAAGAGAGTGAAATCTAAGAAGGAAATAGTTGAGACAAGAGAGAATGATGAATGCGCAAGCCATATCCCTTCATCCTCCAAAAAATCTTGGCTGGAGGAGGGTCTTCTGAACCTCGGAGTTCCAGAGAAGTTACTGTCTTTTCATTAATTTCCTACCCGTATCCCAGGGATACCTGTGAACAGTCTCTGCATGAGGAACCAGGGACAAACTGAATAAAAATTCAAAGAATTTTGAAGAACTTAGAAAAGACATTACACTGAACCTATGGGGAAATTTGTGGATAACCCAACATGACAGAAAAGGATTTCCAGTAAGTAATAGTTGCGAATTAGCTCCTTTGCCACATATGCTTTCTTGGCATTTCCCTCTATTCTCTATATACTTTTGAGAAAGAGTTCCTGATTTATTTTTGGGGGTGGTGGTGTTTGTGATGAATTTCCACCTTAGTTAATATCCTTTATTGTTAACTACTTAAGGGACAGAGTCAAGGTGGCACAGTAGAAGCTGGAAAATGCTTGTACTGTTCCCACAAGCCTCTCAAAAACACCTGTAAAAATTATTGTAAACAAATTCTAGGGCAGCAGAAACAGAGTAGGAGAATTTTAACATGATTCGGTTGGGAGAAAGATTTAGAAAAATTCCTTTGATGACTAAATGGAGGATGGATTAGATTTAAGAGACTGTGGCAGGGAAACACACTGATAGGCTATTGCAACAGTCTAAGGGTGAGGCTATAAGGAACTGATGTTTAGATAGTTTTCATTCATAATTCCTTGAAATATGGTATCTAGACTTCTTAAAGAGCTGACGGTTTTGGTAGTTTCTGGTTGACGTTTTTCAGGAAAATTGTTTCTGAAAGTAAATACCTTGGGGCAGAGCCAAGATGGAGGAGTAGAAACACACACATACGCTAGCTCCAAACCCACATCCCATAAAATATCTGTACAAAAGCAGTGCCAACAAATTCTGGAGCAGCAGAAGCCACAGAACAAAGGAGCAGACAAGATTTCTGTTCCAGAGAGCCTGAAAACCTTTCGCATAAGGTCCATCGTGCCCTGGACCCAGAGCAGAGCACAGCCCTGCATTAGCCACATGGTGCTGAGAGGAGCAGATACGAGTGGGCTTCAGGGACAGAATCTCCAGTGGCCATGTGGGTCCCTCAACCCACAGGTGACAAGGGTCAGTGACAGGGTCTCTTTGGAAGGTCGAGAGGGGAGTGGGATGCCCCCAAAACTCAGGCCTCCTTGGAAGGCAGCAGCGGAAGCAAGAGCAGACTGGGGCTCCCCAAGCAGGCGGGAGCCCAGATCCATTGTTGAAGGTCTCTGCATAAATCCCCTGAGGGAACTGAGCCCCGTGAGGCAGCACTGCCCCCACCTGAGCACCTAAACTTAATCTCACACTGAATAGCAGCCCTGCCCCCACCCAACGCCCTGAGGTTGGGAAGCAGCATTTGAGTCTCAGACCCCAAGAGCTGGCTGGGAGGATCCTGAGGCGAAGTGGGTGTGAAGAGGATGCTCACAAGTCAAGTCACTGGCTGGGAAAATGCCCAGAAAAGGGAAAAAAAAAATAAGACTATAGAAGGTTGCTTTCTTGGTGAACAGGTATTTCCTCCCTTCCTTTCTGATGAGGAAGAACAATGCTTACCATCAGGGAAAGACATAAACGTCAAGGCTTCTGTATCCCAGCCCACTAAATGGGCTCAGGCTGTGGAAGAGCTCAAAAAGGATTTTGAAAATCAAGTTAGAGAGGTGGAGGAAAAGCTGGGAAGAGAAATGAGAGACATGCAGTCAAAGCATGAACAGCAGGTCAGCACCCTGCTAAAGGAGAACCAAAAAAATGCTGAAGAAAATAACACCTGGAAAAATAGGCTAACTCAATTAACAAAAGAGGTTCAAAAAACCAATGAGGAGAAGAATGCTTTCAAAAGCAGAATTAGCCAAATGGAAAAGGAGGTTCAAAAGCTCACTGAAGAAAAGAGTTCTTTCAAAATTGGAATGGAACAGATGGAGGCTAATGACTTTATGAGAAACCAAGAAATCACAAAACAAAACCAAAAGAATGAAGAAATGGAAGATCATATGAAATATCTCGTTGGAAAAACAACTGACCTGGAAAATAGATCCAGGAGAGACAATTTAAAAATTATGGGACTACCTGAAAGCCTCATTCAAAAAAAGAGCCTAGACATCATATTTCATGAAATTATCAAGGAAAACTGCCCTGAGATTCTAGAACCAGAGGGCAAAATAGTATTCAAGTAATCCACAGAACATCGCCTGAAAGAGATCCAAAAAGAGAAACTCCTAGGAACATTCTGGCCAAATTCCAGAGTTCCTAGGTCAAGGAGAAAATATTGCAAGCAGCTAGAAAGAAAGAATTCAAGTATTGTGGAAATACAATCAGGATAACACAAGATCTAGCAGCTTCTAAATTAAGGAATCGAAGGGCGAGGAATAGGATATTCCACAAGTCAAAGATCTAGGACTGAAACCAAGAATCACCTACCCAGCAAAACTGAGTATAATACTTCAGGGGAAAAATTGGTCTTTCAATGAAATAGAGGACTTTCAAGCATTCTTGATGAAAAGACCAGAGCTGAAAAGAAAATGTCACTTTCAAACACAAGAATGAAGAGAAGCATGAAAAGATAAAAACAGCAAAGGAAAGTCATAAGGGACTTACAAAAGTTGAACTGTTTACATTGCTAAATGGAAAGACAATATTTATAACTCTTGAAACTATTCAGTATCTGGGTACTGGGTGGGATTACACACACACACATGCACATGAACACGCACACACACATAGAGACAGAGTGCACAGAGTGAATTGAAGAGGATGGGGTCATATCTTAAAAAAATGAAATCAAGCAGTGAGAGAGAAATATATGGGAGGAGAAAGGGAGAAATGAAATGGGGCAAATTATCTCTCATAAAAGAGGCAAGCAAAAGACTTATTAGAGGAGGGATAAAGAGGGGAGGTGAGAGAAAAACATGAAGTTTACTTTCATCACATTCCACTAAAGGAAGGAATAAAATGCACACTCATTTTGGTATGAAAACCTATCTTAAAATACATGAAAGTGGGGGATAAGGGGATAAGCAGAGTGGGGGGGATGATGGAAGGGAGGGCATGGGGAGGAGGGAGCAATGTGAGGTCGACACTCATGGGGAGGGACAGGATCAAAAGAGAGAATAGAAGTAATTGGGGGCAGGATAGGATGGAGGGAAATATAGTTAGTCTTATACAACATGACTATTACGGAAGTCATTTGCAAAACTACAGATTTGGCCTATATTGAATTGCTTGCCTTCCAAAGGGAGGGGGTGGGGAGGGAGGGAGGAAAATAAGTTGGAACTCAAAGTTTTAGGAACAACTGTCAAGTACTGTTCTTGCTACTAGGAAATAAGAAATACAGGTAAAGGGGTATAGAAAGTTATTTGGCCCTACGGGACAGAGGAGAGGATGGAGACAAGGGCAGAGAGGGATGATAGAGGAGAGAACAGATTGGTGATGGGGGCAATTGGAATGTTTGGTGTTTTGGGGTGGGGGGCGGGGACAAAGAGGGAGAAAATTTGGAACCCAAAATTTTGTGAAAATGAATGTTAAAAGTTAAACAAATAAATTTAAAAAATAAAAAAAAAGAAAGTAAATACCTTTTAGCATTCTATTTTTCACTTTTTGATTTTATTCTAGTATTTCACACTGATCTTTCTGCTTCTATGTAATTTTCAAGTAATCCGTTTATGTGAAAATGACTTTACACCTCCTTTGCTAAGCTGTTTTTTTCTTCTACTTCTTTCCTTTAGAGTTCTCATTTCCTTTCCCTAGTATTTCCTCTAAATTCTTTTATTTAGTCTAGGGGATCACTTTTAAAATTCTTACTTTATTCATTTTGGGAATTCTAGCTTGTGGAAAATCTATAATATTCTTTGAGGCTTTGACTAAATATGAATCAGAATTGTTCTGTTCTTCTAGTTTTGCATAATGAATATCCATGGTTCTATAACATTATTTTTCATGATTTTTTTCTCCTGTTTTCTCATTTGTTTTCTGAGTTGGAACTTTGTGAATGGTCAAGCTCTATACAATTCTGGAAGGAATGGATGAAGTCTTCTTTAGTACTGAACAATGTGTTATCTATGATCTGAATAATGAGTGCTACAGTCTTCAAAGACTTTCAGGAGCAGTTACAGCCAGTATACTGAGTCAAATAGTCTATGTCAGGTGACTTAGAGGTAGGTTGAACTGAATTGATCTATTCCACCAGTGTTTGCATAGTTTTTATGAGCTATTTTCTGAGGCACACATCTTTTTTTTTCTCTCATTCTTAATTATGTTGCACAAGAGCAACATGATTTTATGGTGTAGACGTTTTTGGCTAGAACCTGGACCAATCCTCAAATTTCATATGCCCATCAAATAACTGCAAGCTATAAACTTTTCTAGTTCTTCCCTAATCTGTGTCAATTAAGGCTTCCATGTCTATGCTTCTTGGCTATGGTTTTCTGGATAAGTCCTTACCTAGTGTCTGTGATCTTCTGGCATCTATTATGCAGAGACTGGAATTAGAAAAATGCACTTACTATAATTTCACCTTGGATTTATTAATCATTGCTTGGCCTTGTGTGCTTTTTCCCTTTCTGGAGTAATTGTAAACAAGCTAGATTTTTCTGCTTCCTTTCGTTCTTTCATATTGAAGGCAAAAGGCTGAAGAATTCTCTCAGATGATTAGGTGCAGATAAATTGCTGATCTCTGTTAGTAATGGGAACTTCCTCACTGAAAGTTCCTTAGACCAGTGAAAAGAAATTATCTGGATTAAAAAAAGATTCTGACTATAACAAAGTGAAACAGAAACAGTGATAATGGTCTAGTAAAGCAGGAAGTAGTGTAACAGCATCAGGAGACTACAGCAAGAATAGAGTTTAGATTTAAGTTATGTTTTAGGAACAAGAATTTGATATTAGTTTGGAGGATTAGAGGGGAATGTTCAGGGGGCAGGGAGACCAATTAGGAGACTATTGAAGTATGCTAAATGGATGTGATTAGGGCTTGCATTAGGTTGCAGTGTGTGTGAGTAAGAGAAGGGAATGGTTATGAGATTATGCAGGGAGAATTGATAAACCATTCTAACTGGTAGGATATGGAGGAAAGAAGGCCAAGGATTATAGGGTCATGTATGTATATCTAGAAAATACCTTAGAGGATATTGAGTTCAATCATCATGTTCTGCAGATGAGAAACTGAGGCACACAGAAGTTAAATGACTTTTCCAGTGTCAAGTCAACAAATGTTGATTAAGCACTTTCTCTGCACCAGACATTTCTTAGTATTGGCAATACAAAGAAAGGGGGGAACATCATAATTTTCATAAAGACAAAACATGTAAATGACTATGCACAAAAAGATAGACATACAAACATACGTATATATACACATATGTAGTCACATTTATATGCACACATATAAATGTGTCTGCATATGTATGCTTGCATGTACATATGAGGATAATTTCCCCTCAGGAGGATCAGGAAAGGCTTCTTGTAGAAGGCAGTACGTTAGTTGAGATTTGAAGGAAGCCAGGGAAGCCACGAAGTGTTTATGAAGGAGAAAATTCTAGGCATGAAAAAAAGGCAAAGAAAATTCTTAGACCTGGGAATATGGAATATTTAGTGAGAGGATTATACAGTTGACAATCAACTGAGGCAAGATTTCAATGCAGGTGTTCCTAATTCCTAATATATATATATATATATAGATTCAAATATGTGAAATATGGGGAGACATACTCTGCTAAAATAAAGGTGGTCACAGGTGATTTCAGTTTCTTGGATAGAGAAAAGAGTATTTGAAATGAATGATGTTTTGTAAAAGGGATAGTGTTCTAACACTCAAAGTTATTGTTCTCTCCACTAAATCATGTTCCCTCTCACTCAGCAAAGTTTATACCTTGCGTCTTTCTAGACCAACTAATTTCTTTTCTTTTTCTTTAAATTAACTTATTTAACTTTTCAACATTCATTTCCACAAATTATTGGGTTCCAAATTTTCTCCTCATTTCTCCCCTCCAGTAACCCAAAATGCCAAGCACTCTAATTGCCCCTGTCACCAATCGGCCCACTCTTCTAACATCCCTCCCTTCCCTTATCTCCATCATCTCTTTTGTCCTGTAGGGCAAGATAACTTTCTATATCCCATTACCTGTATTTCTGTTTCCTAGTAGCAAGAACAGTACTTGACAGTTGTTCCTAAAACTTTGAGTTCCAACTTCTCCCCATCCCTCCCTCCCCACCCATTCCCTTTGGGAAGGCAGGCAATTCAATATAAGACATATCTGTGTAGTTTTGAAAATGATTTCCATAGTAGTCGTGTTGCATAAGATTAACTATAATTCCCTCCATCCCATCCTGCCCCTCATTGATTCTATTCTCTCTTTTGATGCTGTCCCTCCCCAAGAGTGCAGACTGCAAATTGCTCTCTCCTCCCACTGCCCTTCCTTCCATCATCCCACCCACCCTGTTAACCCCCTTTTCCCCCACTTTCCTGTAGTGTAAAATAGGTTTTCATACCAAAATGAGTGTGCATTTTATTCCTTCCTCGAGTGAAATGTGATGAGAGTAAGCTTTATGTTTTTTTCTCTCACCTCCCCTCTTTTTCTCTCCACTGAAAAGTCTTCTACTTGTTTCTTTTGTGAGAGATAACCTGCCCCATTCCATTTCTCCATTTCTCTTCCCAATATATTTCTCTCTCACCCCTTAATTTCATTTTTTTAAAGATATGATCCCATCCTATTCAATTCACCATGTGCTGTGTGTGTGTGTGTGTGTAATCCCACCAACTACCCAGATACTGAAAAAAGTTTCAAGAGTTACAAATATTTTCTTTCCATGTAGGAATGTAAACAGTTCAACTTTAGTAAGTCTCTTATGATTTCTCTTTCCTGTTTACCTTTTCATGTTTCTCTTGATTCTTGTGTTGAAGGTCAAATTTTCTTTTCAGCTCTGGTCTTTTCATGAAGAATGCTTGAAAGTTCTCTATTTCATTGAAAGACCAATTTTTCCCCTGAAGTATTATACTCAGTTTTGCTGGGTAGGTGATTCTTGGTTTTAGTCCTAGTTCCTTTGACTTCTGGAATATCCTATTCCATGCTCTTCAATCCCTTAATCTAGAAACTGCTAGATCTTGTGTTATCCTGATTGTATTTCCACAATACTTAAATTGTTTCTTTCTAGCTGCTTGCAATATTTTCTCCTTGACCTGGGAACTTTGGAATTTGGCCACAATAATCCTAGGAGCTGTGTTTTTGGATCTCTTTCAGGAGGTTATTGGTGGATTCTTTCAATATATATTTTGCCCCCTGGTTCTAGAATATCAGGGCTGTTTCCGTTGATAAGTTTATGGAAGATGATGTCTAGGCTCCTTTTTTTATCATTACTTTCAGGTAGTCCCATAATTTTTAAATTTTCTCTCTTGGATCTATTTTCTAGGTCAGTTGTTTTTCCAATGAGATATTTCACATTATCTTCCATTTTTTTCATTCTTTTGATTTTGTTTTGTGATTTCTTGGTTTCTCATAAAGTCATTAACCTCCATCTGTTCCATTCTCATTTTGAAAGAACTCTTTTCTTCAGTGAGCTTTTGAACCTCCTCTTCCATTTGGCTAATTCTGCTTTTGAAAGCATTCTTCTCCTCATTGTCTTTTTGAACCTCTTTTGCCAATTGATTTAGCCTATTTTTCAAGGTGTTATTTTCTTCAGCATTTTTTGGGTCTCCTTTAGCAAGGTGTTGACCCACTTTTCATGCTTTTCTTGCATCTCTTTCATTTCTCTTCCCAGTTTTTCCTCCACCTCTCTAACTTGATTTTCAAAATCTTTTTTGAGCTCCTCCATGGCCTGAGACCATTGAATATTTATTTTGGGTTTTTTGGATACAGGAGCCTTGACTTTTGTATCTTTCACTGATGGTAAGCATTGTTCCTCCTTATCAGAAAAAGATAGGAGGAGATATCTGTTCACCAAGAAAGTAATCTTCTGTGGTCTTATTTTTTTCCCTTTTTTGGGGCATTTTCCCAACCTGTTACTTGACTTTTGGGTCCTTTGTCAAGAGTACGGTATTCTCTGGGGACCTGTAAGATATCAGTTCCTCCAAGGTGGCACAATCAAGTGTGTACTGGTCTGGGTGCAGGGAATGATTTTTGTGCCCAGAATCTTAGCAGAGTTTCCTCTCCACAAGCCCCTGACCTCCAGTTCTGCCAAGCTAGCACTGGGGGGTTGGGATTCAGTCAACCTGTGGGGGCAGGGCCACCACTGAGTGTAAGACAAAGACCAGCTCCCTCAGTGCCCCCAGGGGTTTTTACGATCCAGCAATGGTATCAGGCTGCTGTAGGGGCTGCCCTGAGAACTCCTGCTGCCTGACTGATGTGACCTCTTCGGGTTGCTGCCTGAGGCTGTAGCTATGGGAAGGCCCTTCTCCCTTCCCGAGCAGCTGAAAAAACCCCTGTCACTGACCTTTGATGCCAGTGAATTGAGGAATCTGCGACCCGCTGCTGCAACTGGGGTTTCTGAGGATGGAGATTCCACCATGAGGGTTGTTCATGAGCTGTGCACCTTACCAGCCAAGGCAGGGCTGAGCTCTGCACTCTGCTCCACACCCAGTGCAACTGACATTTCCCATGGGCCTTTTAGGTCACCCTGGGCTGGAAATCTTCACTCTGTTGTTCTCCACTTCTGCTCCTCCAAAATTTGTTGAGAGTCCCTCTCTACAGGTGTTTTATGGGCTATGTGGGGAGAGCCTGCATTTTTTTGTGTTTCTTCTCCACCATCTTGGCTCCACCCCAGACCAAGTGATTTCAAGGGAAATCTGGGTGACTTCAAATATTGTCATTACTTGGGGGGAGTGGGGGTGGAATCAGTTCAGTCAATTTACTTAGTCATTTCTAGCTAGTTTTTTTTTCTTTTTTGGTGAGGTAGTTGGGGGGGGTTGTCATTTCCACTTCAGATATGTTGAACTTGAGAAGATGTAAAGCTAATTATGTTAATGAGAGGTAAAGATCTTCCCCACTTGCCCATTCAGAGAAGTTTGATTAGGTGAAATTTGTTTTGTAGAAAGGTCCATACCTTTTGTTAATTTCTAATGAGGCACTGTGCAGTGGATAGAGCACCAGTACAGGAATCAGGAATATCTGAATTTAAAATCTCACCTCAGACCCTTGAGACTCACTAGCTGTGTGGTCTTGGGCAAGTCACTTAATGCCAATTGCCTCATCCTGGGTCATTTCCAGTCATCCTGATGAATATCTGGTCACAATATTCAGGTAGCTCTAGAGGAGAAGTGAGGCTCGTGACCTGCACAGCCCTCTCTCAATCAAAACAAAGTCAAGTGCAAGTCATGTCATCATTTCTCTGATGGCATGGTCTTCTTTGGCAATGAAGGATGAATACAAAGTAAATGAAGCACTGGTTCTCAAGGGTTATGATAAGCTCTGGCTCTGAAAAGTGCATATATATTCTGAGATGAGGTTTTGTTTTGGGACTTACTCATTCAAAGTGTTCATTCGACCAAACAAGACTCTGGATAGACACTAAGGAGTCCCCTGATTTTGAAAACCCAGATGTTGGTGTTTTTCTCTCTGGTAGCTATGTATGTATATAATGGTCAGACATCTGGATCTGTATGCTGATCTCTGATGTATGCACTGCTTATGGTCAGACAGTTGGAAGCCCTGTTAATCTGTATTTCTCCATTTACATTTTCTCTGAAATACAGGGTGCTGACTTTTCCCCGTGAACTAAGTGAATGAGATACGTGACTGATTAAAGTATATTGTTGACCTCTCAAAAATTTCTTTCTTTTTATATAAGCAGATCTAAGAACCTGTACAGCAGTTACTCTTGTGTATGTAGGGGTCCTTGCTTTTAAAAAAGATTAAGAGTTATCTAGTGGAGGTACCCAGCCCATAGCTGGTGAAATGGAACTGACATTCCCATGCAATTGTTTTTTTTTCAGAAAATATTTCCTATTTATTTGTTTGTCTGTTTTTAGTTTTCAACATTCATTTCCACAAGATTTTGAGTTTCAGTTTTTCTTCTTGTTTCTCCCCTCCCATCACTCCAAGACACTGGGCATTCTGATGGCCCCTTCCCCCAATCTGCCCTCCCTTCTATCACACTTCTTCCTTCCCTTATTCCCATCTTCTCTCTTTTAATACCCCATCACCTGTATTTATCTTCCAGTTGCATACAAGAACATTCATTCTTAAACTCTGAGTTCCAACTTCTCTTCATTCCTCCCTCACCACTCATCAATACTGAGAAGGCAAGCAGTTCAATATAGGCTATATATATGTAGTTTTGTAAAATACTTCTATAATAGTCATGTTGTGAAAGACTAACTATATTTCCCACCATCCTATCTTGGCCCCATTTATTCTATTCTCTCTTTTCACCTTGTCCATCCCCTAAAGTATTTACTTCTATTTACTCCCTCCTCCTATTTGTCCTCCCTTCTGTATCCCCCCCCAACCCAACTTATCTCCTTCTCCCCTACTTTCTTGCAATGTAAGATAAAACTTCCCACCAAATTAAGTGTGGATGTTGTTCCCTTGTTAAGCCAAATCTGATGAGAGCAAGATTCACTTTTTCCCTCTCCTCTTTCTCCCTCCATTGGAAAAGCTTTATTTTGCCTCTATTATGGGAGATAATTTGCCCCATTCAATTTCTCCTTTTATCCTCCCAATATATTCCTCTCTCATCCCTTAATTTTACTTTTTTAGGTATCATCCCTTCCTATTCATCTCACCCTGCGCCCTTTGTCTGTATGTATGTATATAATCCCTCCAACTCCGAAAATACTGAGAAAAGTTTCAAGAGTTACAAATATTATCTTTCTATGTTGGAATGAAAACAGTTCAGCTTTAGTAAGTCCCTTATGATTTTTTTTCCTGTTTACCTTTTCATGTTTCTTTTGATTCTTGTGGTTGAAAGTCACATTTTCTATTAAGCTCTGGTCTTTCTATCAAGAATGTTTGAAAGTCCTCTATTTCATTGAATAACCAATTTTTCCCCCTGAAGTGTTATACTCAGTTTTGCTGGGTAGGTGATTCTTGGTTTTAATCCTAGTTCCTTTGCCTTCTGAAGTATCATATTCCAAGCCCTTTGATCCCTTAATGTAGAAGCTGCTAGATCTTGTGCTATCCTGATTTTATTTCCACAATACTCAAATTGTTTCTTTCTGCTGCTTGTAATATTTTCTTCTTGACCTGGGAACTCTGGAATTTGGCTCAATATTCCTAGGAGTTTTTCTGTTTGGATCTCTTTCAGGAGATAATTGGTGGATTCTTTTGATATTTATTTTACCCTCTGATTCTAAATTTGAAGGCAGTTTTCCTTAATAATTTCATGAAAGATGATGTCAAGGCTTTTTTTTTGCTTTTTTTTAATCATGATTTTCAGGTAGTCCCATAGTTTGTAAATTGTCTCTCTTGGATCTATTTTCCAGGTCAGTTGTTTTTCCAATGAGATATTTCACATCGCCTTCTATATTTTCATTCTTTTGGTTTTTTATTGAAATTTCTTGATTTCTCATAAAGTCCTTAGCTTTCATCTGTTCCATTCTAATGTTTAAAGAACTATTTTCTTTGGTGAGCTTTAGAACCTCCTTTTCTATTTGGCTAATTCTGCTTTTAAAGCATTCTTCTCCTCATTGACTTCTTAGACTTCTTTTTTCCATTTGAGTTAGTCTATTTTTAAAGGTGTTGTTTTCTTCAGGATTTTTTTTTTTTGAGTCTCGTTTAGCAAGCTGCTGACACACTTTTCAAGACTTTCTTGCATTGCTCTTATTTCTCTTCCCAATTTTTCCTCCAGCTCTCTTACTTGATTTTCAAAATCCTTTTTTAGCTCTTCCATGGCTTGAGACCATTGTATATTTATTTTGGAGGTTTTGGATGCAGAAGTCTTGACTTTTATGTCTTCCTCTGATGGTATGTATTGTTCTTCCTTATCCAAAAGGGTGGAAGAAAATATCTGTTCACCAAGAAAGAAACCTTCTATAGTTTTATTCTTTTCCCTTTTTTGGCATCTTCCCAGCCAATTATTTGACTTTTGAGTCCTTTGTCAAGTGGAGTGTATACTATAGGGACCTGTAACTTCTCAGTTCCTCCAAGGTGGGGAAATCAAGGGAGAGGAGTTTACTCTTCTCCTGGTCTACACTGTGGTCTGGAAGCAACCACAGCTTTTCTATCCAAGATTTGTGAGCAGAATTCCTTCTCTGGAGCCTCCATCAGCTCCACCATGCCAGTCAGTGCTCCTTCTCATCCCAGGACCACTACTCAGTGCTGATATTCAGATAAACAGCTCTATTCCCCCAAGATCTTAAGGCTGAGGGATCCAAAAATGAATGCTGCTGCCTCCTGGGGCCAGGGGCCAGACCACATTCCCTTCTCACCCAGGTGAAAGAACTCTCTCACTGACCACTGAAGCTGTATTTGGTGTTTGTGGGTTGAGGAATCTGGGAACCACAGCTGCTGCTGGGGATTCTGTACCATGAGACCTGCTCCAATCCAGTTCTGCCAGGCTGTGCAACAAAGATTGGGCTGTGCTCCACAGACTGGGCTGCACTCTGTGGTCTGGGCTCTTCTCCACATCTGCTGTAACAGACCTTTCCTGTTGGCCTTCCAGGCTGCCTTGGGCTGGAAATCATTTTCACTCTGTAGTTTTGTGGATTTTGCTACTCAAGAATTTGTTTAGAGTCGTTTTTCACAGGTGTTTTATGGGCTATGGGGAAAGAGATTTTACAGGTCCATCCTTCTACTCCATCATCTTGGCTCCATCCCTCCCATGCAATTTTTTAATAAAATAAATTGTATAGGAAATACTTCAGTCATTATATTACCTTAAATAATTATCTCAGATGGACATTCCTTACACTGGTTTCTAATTTACAGCAATTTTTAAGAGTGATGCTCCAGTAAAGAAAACATTAAAAGGGATAGATGGAAATCCTGGCAGCATTTTCAACAGAGGTCAATGAGCTTCATCCATCTCTTTACCTCTAACAACATGCAAATATAATTAATAAATGGAGAGTGAACCAGATGGAAGTATGCCTTTTCCACTATAAATATTACATTCTCAGTGCTCTAAAAAGGAACATAAATACAGATTCTTTTTTTTCTCTCTGATTTCAAACTGATCCAGCTTTATGTAATATGTTTGCCAGCATATAGATTCACTTGAACATAACTACCACTGCTGTCACATAATTCATGTTCCTAATGCAGGACTTGGCACCAGGTAGTGCATTTTTTTGCCTTTTTTTGTCAGAGCTTTTATGCTACCCAGTGACTCATTGATGGATTGTCAAAGAGCATTCCTTTAGTTACTGCCATGAGTCTTTCCTTTTTCATCCACAACTGGACCTGTGCTGCCATCAGCATATATAATGCCATTCCTTTTTTATGGCTTTGGCTAATAGCCCAATATAATAAGAAAAATGACATTAACTCATAAGGTTTTGATTATGAAGGATGCTTTTAGTTTAGAGAGATTGAATTATGTTTCACTACTATTCAATATTACCATTTTGTATTACTTTGGGATAAAACATTATTATTATGCAAATCAGATTATACATTCCTTAATGAACTGTATTTCCCTGCTCCCATATTTTAAGGTGCAAGGAATTTCACAGTTGTAGATAGAGATGTTGCAGAAACATGGTGGCTGTTATAATTTTGGAGTCACAACTCTTTATTTTTAATCCATATTCACTAACATAAAGTCATAAATAAAATTCAACTTTGTTTTAGGGTATTGAAATCAGGGTGAGGAGCAGTTCCCTCTATAGCAGAGCCTCTAACCAAGATTCCTTGTGCTGGAAACTGAGCCTCATTTTGTGTTCTATAAGTGATAAGCTCCACAAGTGCTCCCATATACCTTGCTGTGAGACACCTTTCCTCCTCCTGTAGTGATATTCATTACAGTACTGTCTTCTAGTCTTCTACCTCTATGTACCAGATAAACTTACCACAAGAGTAACTTACTCAGCTGATAATCACACTCTGTGATTTATACCACATTTTTTACCTAGTCTTTTCTTTTATTACTAATGTAAAGGTATGGATAACATTTCATAATTATATGCAAATAAATCAACCACTGCCAAAGTAGACACATAATTTCAGGTGCCATTTTTCTCTATATATAAATCTCTGTTTTGTTATTACTATGGTGATAGTCTTATAAAATCAAATTAAAATCAATAAACAAAAAAAATCTTAGATTTCTTTTCCCATATAGGAAACACTTTTCTCAGAACTTTATTTCTTGATTAATAAATTTTGGAAGTTTCTGTCACCTAAGAGTGCATTTCAAAGAAATGTAAAATGAAGCATCATAATTAACTTATATATGACTATTATTACCCATATTCATAGAATATGGAGGATACAGACAGTGCTATAGGATGTAACTGCACAATTGCATTGATTGATCATGTCTATACTGATTATTAAATAGCAAATATATTCAATGACTTGATTGTCTTGGTCCTGAATATAACCTATTTAAGTCTATTTAATAAAGACTGATCAATTTCTTAGCAACCAGTTTTTTTATTATTATTATGGCTAAAACAATAGATTTTAATTAGACATTTTTAAAGATGATATCATATATCCCCAATATTGAATTCATTATTCAAATTCTTCCAAGCGAATTTGTACCTAAGTGCTTATGTTTGTAATATGAGGTTTAAAAGGAAAAGTCAAGAACACGAGACAAAAATGGTTTGAGTTATAAGACCATCAATAATATTTTGAATGCAACCTCCATTATTCTGTGTATTTTGTCTTTTCTTTAATTCACTAAGTCAATTAAAAAATCCAGACATTAACATGTCCATTTTATGCATTAACTGAAAAAATTTAGTTTCTTAACATAATCTTTGATTTTTCTGGAACATTTTCCTTGAATTTATATGCATCAGAAATTTAAGCATAAAACTTCATGATTTTCTTTCCTTCAAGTTTAAGCCTTTGTCTGCCTTCATGTCATCAGTATATCCATTATGCCTTACCTGCAGATTTTGTGTTCTAAGCAAACGTTTGCTGAGCACCTACAGTGTGTAAAGTATAATATGAAGGGCTATGATAGTCACAAATGATGCAAGAACACACAGGTCTTACCCTCAGTGGGCTTCTTAGAGCTTTCTGATAGCATAATCTTTGTTATATCTTTAAATAACATTTTTATTAGACATTGATTGCATGTATATATGCATACATACATACATACATATATATATATATATATATATATATATATATATATATATATATATATATATATATATAATTTGTGTGTATATATACACATACCTCCAATTAAATATATACACATATATGTAGGACAGCTAGGTGGTGCAGTGGATAGGGCAATAGTGCAGGAGTCAGGAGGACCTGAGTTCAAATCTCACCTCAAACACTTGACACTTACTAGCTGTGTGACTTTGGGCAAGTCGCTTAGCCTCAGTTGCCTCATACTGGGTCATCTCAAGTCATTCTGAAGACTATCTGGTCACTGGATTCAGATGGCTCTGGAGGAGAAGTGAGGCTGGAGACCTGCACAGCCCTCCCTCACTCAAAACAAAGTCAAGTGCAAGTCATGTCATTATTTCTCTGATGGCATGGTCTTCTTTGGCAACAAAGGATGAACACACACATGTATTTATATTCTGTTGCTGATTTTTAGAATTATATTGTATAATGTATATAGTAGATTAGATATGTATGTTTCCTTGTAATTTTGTCTTTCTTTAAAACAAAGAAAACCCTTTAGTTCAAGGTATCCATCTAAAATTTTATGGCTCTTTACTCTTCTTGCAAGATCCTGACAATTAGTAATTTAAAATTCATTAGAACCTGGTATTATAGCATTATAAAACTTGAGTTAGTATTAGCCATGTAACATTTTATATTACCTTACTGAGTAGTTGGATGTCTCTGAAAAAGATAATTACAGAAAGTGCCCAAAAGTCATCTATGTGACTGTGGTCAGATTGCTTCATATTTCTGGGACCCAGTTTCTTCATCTCTAAAAGGAAGGGCTTAGATTAAATTCTCTCTAAGGCCCCTTACAGTACTAACTATTATAAGCACCCTAAGAATTATGACTTCATATTCTTACCAAATGAACCATGCTAACAATATTAAACTGAGATTAAACATAGATTTACCATAAAAATCCTTGACTAAGATTTTATCTATGCCTATACAATGCATTTGGAAAAAAAGAACAGTGAACTAAGAAATTGAGTATGCGATGTAATTTGGGATACAGTGTTGGGCTTACAGTCAGATGACCTGAATTCAAATCCTAGCTTTCTCACTTACTTTTAAGAGAGATTTCAGTTTTATAGTAAGAGTAAGAGATAATTCAATCTGTATGCACAGTATCCAATTAATGTCAAGAGATCTGAAAGATCCAAGCACATTGGGTGGACTCCCTATGGCAAATCTACAGGAGAACATAAAGGAAGAGGTGTCAATGGGTTGTTATCTGCACCATTAGAGAGGATACCTACTGTTGCTTTCATAGATCTTAAGAAGCAACAATTGGGAAGCTAGCATTAGAGGTTTATTTTCTATAACCATCTATTTCTATGAGAAGTATCATGGTTCATTACTGAACAGAAAGCAGGCATTTGAATAGTGAAGACATTGGTTAAAATCTGATCTTTTGACATAACTTGGTTGTGTGAACCTACACAAGTCTCCAGATCACAAGGTAGATCTCTAAAAGTTAGTCACTCATAAATATTTATTAGGCACCTACTATTTTCTAGACACTGTGCTAATTCCTGTATATATAAAGGAAAACAATAGTCATTACATTCAAGGAGTACATAATCTAATGAAAGAAGACAACACATAAAAAGAAACTGAAAAGATGGGAGGTATTTGTGGGGAGTGAAGATATCTGTCTTCTGGACCTGAAGCTCAGAAGTATACAGCCAAGTGGAAATGTTTTTCCATGGGCACCCTTCTTTAAATGGAGAATCTGGGAGTTTTTTCAAGGCAATCCTTCATGTTCTCCAATTAGAGGAAGGGAGGAGCCCCAGAGACAGTGGGTGCAAAGAAACTATATGAGTTCCAAGATTGATTTAATCTTGAAGGATGATGAGATTTTGAATACCATCATGAGGCCAGGAGAGCAACTGATGGAAAAGAATGACTAAGACTATTAAATTAAAGCATAGTTGCTGACTTTCTTACCATGGGGAATTCCTCACTAGGAGTTCCATACTTAAATTAAAAGAAAGATCTGGGTTATGTTCATAAAGTAATATTTATTTTTCAAAGTGCTTGTACATGTATTATCCTATTTTCGCAACATTTCTTGAAACGAGTCACAAGTAACATTGATACTCATGCTGAATTCTATTACACACTTGAAAGGAAGCTGAACTATTAAATTTCCAATGAAAAGATGAAGGGAAGATATATTACAAATTAGAGGAAAAGAATGAATAGAAATAATCTGTTGCATCTCAATTTGAAATAGCTTTATTAAATAGTTAAAATAATTTTGTAATATATCTTAGCATCTAGGGGCACCTAAGAGGCTCATTGATAGAATGCTTGGAGTCAGGAAGACATGAGTTCAAATGTGACCTCAAACACTTACTAGTTGTGTGACCCTAGGCAAGTCACTTAAACTTTGCCTCAGTTTCCTCAATCTAAAAAATGGAGGTAATTATATCACCTACCTTGCAGGATTGTTGTCAGGATCAAATGAGATAATAATTGTAAAGCACTTAGCACAATAGTTGGCACATAGTAAGTAATATATAAATATTAGCAATTAGCATTGTTGTCAGGGTTCTTTTAGCATATTATGCAGTTTGGTTTCATAGATACAGAACTGAACTTGGAGTAAGGAATAACTAGGTTCAAATTCTACCTCTGAAAATACTGATTACGTGACCCTCAGCAAGTCAATATATCAGTGCCTTCTAGGTAACTCTGAATTACTTATCTGTATGAGCCAGGGGTGTTCAAGTCCAAGAGTTTCTCTAATTGATGAAATCAGAAGTTTACACCCACCTTCCTCTCTTTCTCGCTTCCCTCAAACAACAACAACAAAACATATCCTCATGTCTCAGCTTCCTTTTGAGATTAAACTCCCTGTTGAGAAATAAAAACTACTTTTATGTCAATGATCATATCAAATTATTGAAGCCAAAAAAATATCATAAATTTGATAATTTTGAAATATCTACTTAAAACTGCTTTTGTTAGCCTATTTTTAATGAGATGACTTTTCCTCTATGTATTGAAGGAACTACACTAAAGGAAATGAAATGAAATGAAATTAAAACTTTTCTAGAAACTTTTACAAAAGTTAAAGAAATTCCCTACAGTATAGCAAACATTATATCTGTGTGATGAGGCAGATATTTTTGGATGTAGTCCATGTACAGCCACTGTCTTTCTGTGGATATTTGTTCCTCAAATACTTCAAGATATAATAGGTAAAACATCTTAGTAAGAGATTACAATACATAGTTTTATTATATTCTAAATATAAGTCCAACATAACATAGTTTCTAGAATGTGGTATAGTAGGAAAGGATGTGGATTTAAATCTCCACTGTAGTACTTACTAGCTTTCTCACCCTCAATAATTCATTGAAACACTCTAGGTTTCAGTTTTGTTACCTTTAAAATGATGAGACAGGACTAAATGACTTCTAGAATCCTTTTCAGGTTTAAATCTGTGATCCTGAGACCAGTCTATAATTAACTTAAAATCAAAATATTGCATGAGTTTATTTTAATTTTATCTGAAATTCCTTCATCTACATGATGATAGGAATTGAATTTATCAGTAAGAATTTCCATTTAGATTAGCCATATGGGTAAAGAGAAAATACTGTATATGAGTGAGTATAATGAAAGAAATAGCTTATTAACTAAGACAGAGATTTGTTAGTTTTGAAGAACTGCTTTCTTTTTTCTTCTTTCTTTTATTGCTTGTTATAAAGGATGCCCTGATGAATATAAGATATATTTAGAAATGAAGACTATTTAAAAACAAAAATTCCAATGAAACATTTAAAATGCAAATTATAAAGATAATATAATAATACTCAAATGTGAAGATGATACAAAGCCCTGATCATTTGGGGAATTTCCTTCAATGATGCCAAGCACAACCTTCAGTGATGCTAATCACAGCTGATTATTGAATATGTCCCTATGTAACTTCATGAAAGTTTTACCTAATATGTTGGAGGCATCTTTTGACTTTTCCTGTCAGCAAAAGGTTACCTGTAAAAGATTCTGGCTGTATGCTTGTGATCCTTTGCCCTTGTCATATGAACAGTGTATCTTCTCTCTATGTCATAAGCTTTTTGAAGATTCTCATTGTTTATGTGCTTCAATCTGCTCAAACTTCCACAACCACTATGGCTTGCCCACTGTTCTCTGTGTAATATTTATTTTTAATTCTTCAAAGATTGGTATATCCCATATCTTGCTGTTTTACAGAAAAACTGGTAGGGTGCTAGTATTAAAATGAAGAACAATTGATTCCACGGGAAGTTTGTGGTCATTGAAGAAGCTTTAAAATTTCCTGAAGGCAAGCCAACTTATTTTATCCTCTTATCCAACTCTAGGTTCAGTTCACTGACCATCTGGACCATCATACATATTTGTGGATGATATCTAGATTTTGTCCATTCAAATTCATATTAGGCAATAAACATCCTTCACTCATTTGATCTTTCCACTGGGAATAGCAGAACTCCTTTGAGTTGTTACAACTATGTTCCAGGAGTCTCTTCAATGTACTGAGGCTGGTTGAAATGAGCTCAGTGACATCCAGAAACATGAACAAAGGACCTCATCAACCACAGAAATTCCTTTTAAATTAGGACTCTGAGTTGTTGGGTTTTTTTTTTTTCCATCAGTGATGAGCATCATTGACAACCCTACTTCTCCCCTGTTTTGTACCTCTCTTGATACTTATGATCTAGGAGTTGAATAAGTTATTTCTGTTGTTTGTCTTGAATGATTTTGATTTATGTAAGGGAGA
Organism: Notamacropus eugenii; assembly: GCF_028372415.1. NCBI lineage: Eukaryota > Metazoa > Chordata > Mammalia > Diprotodontia > Macropodidae > Notamacropus > Notamacropus eugenii. The sequence goes on from NC_092876.1 coordinate 250,356,129, forward strand.
TTTCTTGTTGGAAAAGAGTCTTTAACTAGATGTTTTGTTTTATCAAATTAAGTATTTTTTCATATCTTCTCAAAATAGGCAAGATGAAATTTTATATTCTCCATGTCTTTAAATCGGTTGTGAAATGATAAAGATGCATTCTAGAGCAGCTACATGGTAAACTGGATGGAGCACGAGGCCTGGATTACGGAAGGTCAGAGTTCAAATTCAGCCTCAAATGTATATTACCTGTGTGACTCAGAGCAAATCAGTTAAACCCCATTTACGCAGCTCCTCATCTATAACATGGGAGCACACTGGAGAAGAAAATGGCAGACCACTCCAGTAGCTGTGCTAAGAAAGGGTGATTTAGAGTCAGATAAAATTGAACATCAAAAAAAAAAAAAAAAGATGTGTTTTACTGTTGAATACCGCTTGTAAAAACCTTTATTATTCTCTACTAATATGTTCATTGACAAACCCTCAATTTGTACAAAATATAAGCTGATTTGTATAACCCTTTCATATAATGGGAGAATGAGCATATTACAGAATATTTTTGATATTTTCTCTGCAAAATATTTTTACATAAACAAAATCTGAAGTTTTTCAGTTCCTTTATTTTTCCTTTCTTCAGATGCCATGAATATAACAATTGTGTCTTCTGATACAAATAATTTATGTGTATATCTATATCTATATCTAGACACAAATATATAATCATGCATGTATATACATATACATATGTCTAGATAGAATATCCATATAATGTACATGTGTTTGTGTATGTATAATACACACATATGCATTATATAAACATATGTACATATATTATGCATTGTGCATTATACACATACATATACACTTAATAGAATCTAACCATATTTTTCAGTTTTATCTTTTTCAATATTATTTCTTCTTGTCTTGCAAACATATATGAGATTTTGATATTAGGATCCAAGACAGGGTGTTTGTAGTGTTCTTGTTATCAAAACCAGCTTGGATTAATAAACTTTACAGATATTTTACATTTTTATTCTATTGCAATTTTTCTTCCATTTTAATCTTTAAGACCTCTTGAAAGAAATTTGCTTAACCAAATCTGTTGGCAAGTGTTTCATGATCAGGTTTAACCCTTCATTTCTTCTCTCTGATATGTGAAACCATGCTGTTCATCATTGTGTTCCATCTTTTATAAGAATATATAAATGACTTTATATTCTTAATTGGCATGCCTTTGACAGCTATCTCTCTGTCAAACTGCAAGTCAAATATTTGCTGCCTAGGCACTTTCATGGCTCTACCCATCTTCTTGATGTAGCAAATTGACAAAGGTTAAACTTACATAGAAAGTTATTATAATTGATTCAATATGCATGTAAATAATTAGTATCAAGTTGTGTCAATTCTGCACCATAAGTTTTCCTCATTGTACTTCTGCTTTCTTGGTTTTTATAAATTTTTTCCTTTTCTTTGCAAATTTTAATTTAGGGAATAAAATAAGGATTTCTGTTACATAGTATAATAAAAAAAAATGATTGCACAGCAAACTATAAATCTCCTGTTTCCAGATTGATATTCCTTTCAAATATACAACAAAATTATCATAAAATAAACTTTAAAGTTTTAATTTTAAATTCTTTTTTCTTCTCTTCCCCCACCCTAGAGATGGCTACAATTAGACACAAATAGGCACAAATATATGTGTAAAATACATAATATATAAATATTTATAATGTATTATGTATATATATTATTCCATACATACTTGGATTTATCATTTCTTTCTCTGAATGCAGGTAGCATCTTTCTTCATTTAGGAAGAATATATAGCATAGGTGTTAATATATGACATATTTATATTTGAGTGTAATATATATTGAAATATAACAGAATATAGGACAGTTTTTTTCAGGGGGGGGGTGTAATTGGGTTTAAATGACTTGCGTTGGGTCATAGAGTTAATAACTGAGCTTGGAGTTGAATTTTGGATGTCCTGACTCCAGGGCCTGTGTTCTATTCACTGCACTACCTAGAGGGCAGGGTGTGTAACAGCAGGTAGTAGTATGATTTGTCTATTCTTTTCTGGTAGTTGAATGAGAGTTCCACCACATATGCACATGTGACATAAGTGGCATTGGCAGCTAGATGAAATAAAAGACACTGCAGATATTTGACAAGGGTGCCATTAGCAGCTAGGTGCTATAGAGTCATCAACAAGGGCCTTAAAGCAAGAGCTGCTACAGGAAGGATGGAAGCAGGGTTAAAACAAATGAAGCTAAATAGTTATCTTTGGGAAGTGAGAAGGTATGTCACCTAGGTGTTACCATCACCTGTGTCACTCAGGTGCCACCCCTTCTTCCCTGCTCATTTAATCACTTTTTTCTTCTCTGGATTTGTGGTCTTCCTAATCCCAAGGCTGGTATTCTATCCACTGTCACATAGCTGCTCCTTTGAGAAGGCTTTCCTTGTAATGTATCTAAATGGATCTTTAAATCCCAGGATACAAAGTATATAATTATCCATGCCTCACCTACCTACTTTTATTGACATCTCACTTACCAAAGTGCCATAGTATTGATTTCTTAATGCAGTGTTTTGGGGAAGTGAAACAGAAGTAAATAAGTCTATATTTCAGGTTATTTGTGAAAAATTTTTTCCCAAAGGTTGAGAAAGACAGTGGGGTAGGAAAAAAATTTGAACTCTATGTCCACTTCTCTGCTACCCCTGTATGATCCAAAATTTGTGATTCAAACTAATTTTTCTTACACAAAAACAAGTGGCCTTTTAATGTGCTCTTCACTCAGTGTCCTCAAGTATACCACATGTTCTGGATAACAATAACATTGTGAATAATACTTAAAATACTCACAGTTTCCCTGATGTAAGATAAAACAAGGGGCATACTGGAGTCAGCTGATAACTATTCTTGAGAGCAGATTCTTAAATTTTTCGTGTGAACATTTACATCTTGGGAATTGGCAAACACTTCCTTTCAAGAAAGTCAGAGAGGTAATGCAGTGGCTGGAGTGCTGCAACTGGAGACAGAAAGATTCATCTTTGTGATTTCAAATTTAGTCTCAGACACATTTACTAACTGTTGTCACCAGGGGCAAGTCACTTAAACCTATTGTCTCATTTTCCCCATCTGTAAAATGCTCTGGAGAAGGAAATAGCAAACCACTCCAGTTTCTTTGCCAAGTATAAGCCCAAGGAAAGAGGGATTTTTTGTTGTTTTCTTTCTGGAGTTCAGCTTCCTAGGCTTAGACTAAACTAAAAACATCTGACAGACAATTCACAGCTGTGCTGAGTCACTGTGGATTGTGATGTCTTCTGGCTCTGAGCTTATTAGTTGAAAACTATAATTTGTTGTTTAACCCAACCATTCTTTAGGATTATATTGTTTAGCTTCCAATTAGTTTTTGTTTTATGTTTCCATGGCCCTTGATGATATATAAATTTTATTGCATTATGATGTGAAAAGGGTGCCTTGACTATCTCTGCCTTTCTGCATTGGATTGAGAGGTTGTTATAGCCTAGTACATGGTCAATTTTTGTATATGTGCCATGTACTACTGAGAAAAAGGTGTACTTCTTTCCATTGCTATTCAATTTTCTCCAGATATTTTTCATATATAACTTATCCAGAGTTCTATCCACCTCCTTAACTTCTTTCTTGCTTATTTTGAGGTTAGATTTATCAAGTTCAGAGAAGGGGAGGTAGAGGTCCCTCACTAGTATAGGTTTGATCTCTATTTCTTCCTGTAACTCCCTCAACTTTTCCTAAAATTATATAAATTACTGAAAAAAATCAACCCTTCATTCAAGAGAATGACAATAATGAGAAAACCTACCAAATTTTATGGGATACTGCAAAAGCAGTTCTTAGGGGAACTTTTATATCTTTGAATGCCTACATGAATAAAATAGAGAAAGAGGAGATCTATAAACTGGGCATGAAACTGAAAAAAAACTCGAAAAGGAAGAAATTGAAAATCACCAAGTAAATACTAAATTAGAAATACTGAAAACCAAAGGAGAAATTAATAAAATTGACATTAGGAAAACTATTGAACTAATAAATAAAACTAGTAGTTGGTTTTATGAAAAAACCAATAAAATTCATAAACCTTTGGTCAATTTGATTTAATAAAAGAAAGAAGAAAATCAAGTTACCAATATCAAAAATGAAAAAGGTGAACTCACCTGCAATGAAAAGGAAATTAAAACAATGATAAGAAATTACTTTGGCCAACTGTATGCCCAGAAATTCGACAATCTAAATGAGACAAGTGATTATTTTAGAAGATACAAATTGCCCAGATTTACAAAAGAGTAAGTTGAATACTTAAATAACTCCATCTCAGAAAAAGAAATTGAACAACCTATCGATGAAATCCCTAGGAAAAAATCTCCAGTGCCACATGGATTCACAAGTGAATTCTATCAAACATTTAAAGAACAGCTAATTTCAATACTACATAGACTATTTGGGAAAACTGGGGGGAAAGAGTTCTCCCAAATTCTTTTTATGGTACAAATATGGTTTTAATACATAAACCATAAAGAGCCAAAATAGAGAAAGAAAATTATAGACCAAAATGTTTAATGAATATAGATACAAAAATTTTAAATAGGATTTTAGCAAAAAGAGTATAGCAACTAATCAAGAGAATAATACATTATGATCAGGTGGGATTTATACCACAAATGCAGGAATGGTTCAATATTAGGAAAATTATTAACATTATTGAAAATATCAACAACAAAACTAACAGAAAACACATGATTATCTCAATAGATGCAGAAAAAGCTTTTGACAAAATATAACACCAAATTCCTATTGAAAACACTGGAGAATTTAGGAAAAAATGGAACTTTCCACAAAGTAATAAGCAGTATTGACTTAAAACCTTCAGCAAGCATTACATGCAATGGGGATAAATTAGATGCATTTCCAGTAAGATCAGAGGTGAAACAAGGATGTCCATTATCACCACTGTTATTCAATGTGATACTAGAAATTTTAACTGTAGCAATAAGAGAAGAAAAAGAAAGGAATTAGAATAAGCAAAGAGGAAACTAAGTTATCACGCTTTGCAGATGATATGATGATTTGCTTAGAGAATTCCAGAGATTCAAGTAAAAAAAAGTTTTTGAAATAATAAACAACTTTGGCAAAGTTTCAGGTTGCAAAATAAACTCACAAATCTTCATTTCTATATAGTAGTAACAAAGCCCAAAAGCAAGAGATAGAAAGAGAAATCCCATTTAAAGCTATGGTAGACATTATAATATATTTGGGAGTCTACCTGCCAAAACAAACCCAGTGACTATATGAACACAACTACAAAACACTTTTCACACAAATAAAGTCATATCTAAGTAAGTGAAAAAACATCAGTTGCTCATGGGTAGGCTCAGCCAATATAATAAAAATGACAATTCTACCTAAATTAATTTACTTATTCAGTGCCATACCAATCAAACTACCAGATAATTATTTTCCAGAGTAAGAAAAAATTATATAAAAATTCATCTAGAAGAACAAAAGGTCCAGAATATCAAGGGAAATAACGAAAAGAAATTCTAGGGATGGTGGCCTAACTCCATCAGATCTCAAATTGTATTATAAAGCAGCAATTATCAAAATCACTTGTTACTGGCTAAGAAACAGAAGTGTAGACCAGTGAAATAAGTTAGGTACCCAAGACACAGCAGTCAATGAATATAGCAACCTACTGTTTGATAAACCATGGACCCCAGTTTCTGGGACAAGAACTCACTGGTCGACAAAAATTGCTAGAACAAGTGGATAACAGTATGGCAGAACCTAGACATAGACCAATGCCTGACAACATACACAAGAACAAAGTCCAAATGGGTACATGATCTAGGTATAAAACTTGATAATATAAACAAATTATTGGAGCAAGGAATAGTGCATTTGTCAGATTTATAGAGAAGGGAAGAATTTTTAACTAAAGAAGACATAAAAAATAGGTGCAAAATGGAGAATTTTGATTACATTAAATTGAAAAGTTTTTGCACAAACAAACCCAACACAACCAAGATTAGGAGGGAAGCAGAAAAGTGGGAAAGAATTTTTGCAAATAGTGTCTGATATAGTCCCCATTTCTAAAATATAGAGAGAATAGAGTCAAATGTACAAGAATACAAGTCATTCTTCAATTGATAAATTGTTAAACGATCTGAACAGGTAGTTTGCAGATGAAGAAATCAAAGCTATCTACAGTTATGAAAAAAGGCTCTAAATCACTATTGATTAGAGATGCAAATCAAAACAACTCTGAGATATCACATCACCCTATCAGATTGATTAACAAGATGAAACAGGCCTATGGTAAATATTGGAGAAGACGTGGGAGAGTTAGAATATTAATTCATTGTTGATGGAGCTGTGAGATGCTCCAGCCATTCTGGAAAGCAATTTGGAACTATGCCCAAAGGGCTACAAAAATGTGCACACACTTTGACCCAGCAATATCCCTTCTAGGACTGTGTCTTCAAGAGATCATAAACATGGGAAAGGGTCCCATATGTACAAAAATATTTATAGCAGCATGCTTTGTGGTGGCCAAAAACTGGAAATCAAGGAGATATCCATCAATTGGGGAACTTCTGAATAAGCTTTGGTATATGAATGTAATGGAATACTATTGTGCTATAAAAAATGATGAACAGGAAGACTTCAGAGAAGCCTGGAAAGATTTATATGAACTGATACTGAGCAAAAAGAGCAGAACTAGGAGATCTTTGTACACAGTAACAACCACAATGTGGGAGGTTTTTTTCCTGGTAGACTTAGTACTTCGTTGCAATACAGGGACTTAAAAAATTTCCAGTGGTCTCTTAAGGCAAAATGCCTTCCACATCCAGAGAAAGAACCATGAAATTCAATTGCATAACATAGCAGATCATTTTCTTTTGTATTACGCTTTGGTTTATTTTGTGATTTCTTCCATTCATTTTAATTCTTCTATGCAACATGACTAAGGTGAAAATGTATGTAATAGGAATGTATGTGTAGAACCTGTATAAAATTGTATGCCATCTCAGGGAGGGAGCAGGGAGTTTGGGGGAAGGAGAGAGAGGGAGGAGAAAAAAATCTAAGTTATATGGAAGTGATTGTAGAATACCGAAAGCAAATAAAATAATAAAAAAAATTATATATATTTAAAAAAAAAAAACAGGTGCCTTGGAGTGTTTAGAGCTCAGTTATTCACTACACACCAGGACAAAACTAGTTGTCCTGAATTTTGTCTTGCCACTGGACTTCAATGACTCTGGAATAGAGAGTGAGTCTGATGACGCTGTGCAACTCTATCTCACTTAAATCCAACTCAAAATGGAGTCAAAATATACCCTCATGATGTCAAAAAAAAAAAAAAACAAACCAAAAGCAAAACAGATGAACCACAACAAAGAATTATGTTTTTTGAAATGATGAAGGGGACAGTTTCAGAAGAAAAAAAAACTGGGATACGTTAAACAAGCTGATAAGAGTGAAGTGAGCAGAACTAGGAGTATATTGTACACAGGTAAAAGCAATACTGTCATGATGATCAGTTGTGAAAGCCTTAGTAAATGATCAATACAATGATCCACCCCAATGTGAAAGGGCTTCCAATAAAATATATACTCTACCTTCAAATGCAGAACTGATAAACTCTGAGTCTATATTGAAACATATTTTCTTTCACTTACTTATTTTTGCTTTTTTTTTTTTAGCAATGGTTAATGTGAAAATATTTTTCATGATTTCATTTATAAAATGAGTATCATATTTCTTGCCTTCTCAATGGGTGGGGGAAGGGCTGAAGGCAGGGAATATAGAACTGAAAAAAAATTAGAAGTAAAAAAACATCAAATTCATGAAATTCCCAAAAATGAATGGAAATATATATATGGTAGTCATAAATAGGATGAAGCATATTAATAAGAATGACTCATGTCCATTAAGTAACTAAGCAGTATCATCAAAGATGCCTAACTGAAAATATGAAGAGGAAGTGAAGGAGGAAGAGGAGGAAAAGGAAGAGAAGGGACTACCAAGACTCAAGGATGGACAACAGATAGTTCATCTGAGAGAAACTTAACATTATCCAAGGATAATAATATGCAGACCTAGAGGAAACGCACACATTAGATGGATCCAAAACCCAACTCAGCATTAACATCATTAAGCAACTAGTATTTGCTAGGCACTGTGGATACAAGGCCAAAGAATAAAAAACAGTTTCTACACAAAATGAGTTTAAATTCTCCTGGGAGAGATAGAGCATACACAAATCTAAGCAAATATCACATAATCTGGGGAGAGGGAGAAAGACCACTAAAATTGAGGGGATGAGGAAAGTTTTCATATAGCCTGAAACGAGACATGAAAGAAGTTAAGGATGCTAAAAAAGAGAAGAAAGCAGGGAATATACTTCAGGCATGAAAGCAGCTTCTTTCTAGATTCTAAGTCAGAAGATGAAATTTTAAATTCTAAGAAGCAGTAGTATTCCACTTCACTTGGAACATAAACTCTTTAAAAGGGAATAAGTAAGTCAACATTAATACACTGTGCTAATTTCTATGGATGCAAGGAATACTGTCCTTGCTCATAATGAGTTCATATTCTTTTTTTAAATTTAATTTAATTATTATTATTTTTAAATGTTTTACAATCACTGCCATAAAATTAAGATTTTATCCCCCCCACTCCTAACCCCTACTACCCCCTTCCCTCCACACGAGAGCATACAATCCTTTATAGGTTCTACATATACTTTCCTATTGAGTACATTTTCACTCTAGTCATGCTATGTAGTCAAACTAAAATAAAAGGAAGAAATCATATAACAAATCAAAACATGATACACAAAAACACACACACAAATGTGATCTGCTACATTTTGTGAATGACTTCCATATTTCTTTCTCTGAGTGTGGAAGGCATTTTGCCTTAGAAAACCACCACTGGGATTTTTTTTAATAAGTTCTTGCATTATTACGAAATTCCAAGTCTACCAGAAAAAACTCTCACACACTGTGGTCGTTGCTGCGCACAAAGTTCTCCTGGTTCTGCTCCTTTCACTCAGCATCAGATCATATAAGTCCTTCCAGGCTTTTCTGAAGTCTTCTTGTTCATCATTTCTTATGGCGCAATAGTACTCCATTACATTCATATACCATAATTTATTCAGTCATTCCCCAATTGAAGGGCATCACCTTGATTTCCAGTTTTTGGTCACTGCAAAGAGTGCTGCTATAAATATTTTTCTTCATGTGGGACTCTTGCCCATTATTATGGTCTCTTGGGGATACAGTCCTAGAAGCACTATTGCTGTGTCAAAGGGTATGCACATCTTTGTAGCCCTTTGGGCATAGTTCCAAATTGCTTTCCTGAATGGTTGGATAAGCTTACAGCTCCACCAACAATGAATTAGTGTTCCAACTCTCCCACATCCTCTCCAGCATTTATCATTTTCCTGTTCTGTCATGTTTGCTAATCTTATAGGTGTGATGTGGTACCTCAGAGTTGTTTTGATTTGCATCTCTCTAATCAAAAGTGATTTAGAGCATTTTTTCATATGATTATAGATATCTTTAATTTCTTCTTCTGAAAATTGCCTGTTCATATCCTTTGACCATTTATCAGTTGGGGAATGAATTGTATGGTTATACATTTGAGTCAGTTCTCTATATATTGTAAAAATGAGGCCTTTATCCCTGAGCTTAGCTGTAAAAATTCTTTCCCAATTTATTACATCCCTCTGGATTTTGGTTGCGTTGCGTTTGGTTGTGCAAAAACTTCTCAGTTTAATGTAATCAAAATTATCCATCTTGCATTTCATAATGCTTTCCATCTCTTCTTTAGTAAAAAATTCTTCCCTTCTCCATAAATCTGATAAATACACTGTTCCTTGCTTCTCAACTTTATTCATGGTATTAATCTTTATACCTAAATCATGTACCCATTTGGACTTTATTCTTGTGTATGATGTCAGGCATGGGTCTATGCCTAATTTCTGCCACACTGTTACCCAGTTTTCCCAGCAATTTTTGTCAAACAGTGAGTTCTTATCCCAGAAGCTGGGGTCCTTGGGTTTATCAAACAGGAGGTTGCTATATTCTTTGCCTACTGTGTCTTGAGTGCCAAGTCTATTCCACTTGTCTACCTCTCTGTTTCTTAGTCAATACCAAGTGGTTTTGATAATTGCTGCTTTATAGTACAATTTGAGGTCTGGTAGCGCTAGGCCACCTTCCCAAGCATTTCTTTTCATTAGTCTCTTTGATATTCTGAACCTTTTGTTCTTCGAAATGAATTTTGATATTATTTTATCCAGCTCTAGAAAATAATTATCTGATAGTTTAACTGGAATGGCACTAAATAAGTAAATTAATTTAGGAATAATTGTCATTTTTATTATATTAGCACGGTCTACTTCCTTTTTAAACTTCCTTGCATCTGACTTTATTTGTCCAAATAGTGTCTTGTAATTGAGTTCATATAATACCTGGGTTTGTTTTGTCAGGTAAACTCCCGAGTATTTTATACTGTCTACCCTACTTTTAAATGGGATTTCTCTTTCTATCTCTTGCTGTTGGACTTTGTTGCTAATATATAGGAATGTGGAAGATTTGTGTGGGTTTATTTTGTAACCTGCATATTTGCCAAAGTTGTTTATTATTTCAAGTAGTTTTTTACTTGTATCTCTGGGATTTTCTAAGTAAATCATCATATCATCTGCAAAGAGTGATAACTTAGTTTCTTCTTTGGCTGTTCTTTTTCCTTCAAAATCTTTATCTTGTCTAATTGCTACAGCTAACATTTCTAGTACGATATTGAATAATAGTGGTGATAATGGACATACTTGTTTCACCCCTGATCTTATTGGGAATGCATCTAGCTTATCTCCATTGCATATAATGCTTGTTGAAGGTTTTAGATAGATACTGCTTATTATTTTATGGAAAGTTCCCTTTATTCCTATGTTCTCCAGTGTTTTTAATAGGAATGGGTGTTGGATTTTGTCAAAAGCTTTTTCTGCATCCATTGAGACAATCATGTGGTTTTTGTTAGCTTTGTTGTTGATGTGATCAATAATATTAATAGTTTTCCTAGTATTGAACCAGACCTGCATTCCTGGTATGAATTCTTCCTGATCATAACGTACTAATCTCGTGATAAGATGGTGAATTCGTTTCGCTAAAATCTTTTTTTTTTTTTAATTAATTAATTAATTTAACTCAACGTTCATTTCCACAAAATTTTGGGTTCCAACTTTTCTCCCCATTTGTCCCCTCCCCCCACCCCAAAATACCGAGCATTCTAATTGCCCCTATCGCCAATCTGCCCTGTCTTCTATCTTCCCTCCCTTACCTTGTCCCCATCTTCTCTTTTGTCCTGCAGGGCCACATAACTTTCTATACCCCTTTACCTGTATATCTTATTTTCTAGTAACAAGAACAGTACTTGACAGTTGTTCCTAAAACTTTGAGTTCCAACTTCTCTTCATCTCTCCCTCCCCACCCATTCCCTTTGGAAGGCAAGCAACTCAATATAGTCCATATCTGTGTAGTTTTTGCAAATGACTTCCATAATAGTCGTGTTGTGTAAGACTAACTATATTTCCCTCCATCCTATTCTGCCTCCTATTGCTTCTATTCTCTCTTTTGATCCTGTCACTCCCCAAGAGTATTGACTTCAAATTGCTCCCTCCTCTGACTGTCTTCCCTTCCATCATTCCCCCCATTCTGCTTATATCCTTCTCTCCCACTTTCCTGTATTATATGATAGGTTTTCATACCAAAATGAGTGTACATTTTATTCCTTCCTTGAGTCGAATGTGATGAGAGTAAACTTCATGTTTTTCTCTCACCTCCCTTCTTTTTCCCTCCACTAAAAAGTCTTTTGCTTGTCTCTTTTATGAGAGATAATTTGCCCCATTCCATTTCTCCCTTTCTCCTCCCAATATATTTCTCTCTCACCACTTAATTTCATTTTTTAAGATATGATCCCATCCTATTCAATTCACTCTGTGCTCTCTGTCTCTGTGTGTGTGCTTGCGCGCTTGTGTGTGTAATCCCATTCGCTACTCAGACACTGAAAAGTTTCAAGAGTTACAAATATTGGATTTCCATGTAGGAATGTAAACAGTTCAACTTTAGTAAGTCCCTTATGACTTCTCTTTGCTGTTTACCTTTTCATGCTTCTCTTCATTCTTGTGTTTGAAAGTCAAATTTTCTTTTCAGCTCTGGTCTTTTCATCAAGAATGCTTGAAAGTCCCCAATTTCATTGAAAGACCATTATTTCCCCTGAAGTATTATACTCAGTTTTGCTGGGTAGGTGATTCTTGGTTTTAGTCCTAGTTCCTTTGGCTTCTGGAATATCATATTCCATGTCCTTCAATCCCTTAATGTACAAGCTGCTAGATTGTGTTATCCTGGCTGTATTTCCACAATAATTGAATTGTTTCTTTCTAGCTGCTTGCAATATTTTCTCCTTCACCTGGGAACTCTGGAATTTGGCCACAATGTTCCTAGGAGTTTCTCTTTTTGGATCTCTTTCAGGCAGTGATCAGTGGATTCCTTGAATACTTATTTTGCCCTCTGGTTCTAGAATCTCAGGGTAGTTTTCCTTGATAATTTCGTGAAAGATGATGTCTAGGCTCTTCTTTTGATCATGGCTTTCAGGTAGTCCCATAATTTTTAAATTGTCTCTCCTGGATCTATTTTCCAGGTCAGTTGTTTTTCCAATGAGATATTTCACATTATCTTCCATTTTTTCATTCTTTTGGTTTTGTTTTGTGATTTCTCGGTTTCTCCTAAAGTCATTAGTCTTCATCTGTTCCATTCTCATTTTGATAGAACTCTTTTCTTCAGTGAGCTTTTGAACTTCCTTTTCCATTTAGCTAATTCTGCTTTTGAAAGCATTCTTCTCCTCATTGGCTTTTTGAACCTCTTTTGCTAATTGAGTTAGCCTATTTTTCAAGGTGTTATTTTCTTCAGCATTTTTTGGGGTCTCATTTAACAAGGTGTTGCCCTGCTTTTCATGCTTTTCTTGCATCTCTTTCATTTCTCTTCCCTGTTTTTCCTCCACCTCTCTTACTTGATTTTCAAAATCCTTTTTGAGCTCTTCCATGACCTGAGCCCATGGCATATTTATTTTGGATGTGTGGATATAGAAACCTTGACTTCTCTGTCTTTCCCTGATGGTAGACATTGTTCTTCCTCATCAGAAAGGAAGGGAGGAATTATCTATTCAACAAGAAAGTAACCTTCTATAGTCCTATGTTTTCCCCCTTTTCTGGATATTTTCCCACCCAGTTACTTGACTTCTGAGTGTGCTCTCCACACCCACCTTGGCTCCAGATCCTCCAAGCCAGCAATTGGGGTTTGAGATTCAAATGCTGCTTCCAACCTCAGGGCTTTCAGGAGGGGTGGGGCTGCTATTCAGTGTGGGATTAAGTTCAGGTGCTCAGGTAGGGGCAGGGCCACCACTTGGCACTCAGTTCCCTCAGGGGGTTTATGAGGAGACCTTCAACAGTGGGTGTGAGTTCCTGCATTCTCTGGGAGCCCGTGTCTGCTTTAGTCCCTGCTGCTGCCTCCTGAGTGGGCCTGAGTTATGAGGACACCCCACGCCCCTCTCAACCAGCCAAAGAGACCTTCTCACCAACCCTTGTCACCAGTGGGTGGAGGGACCTGTGAGGCTGCTGGAGATTCTGTCCCTGAAGCCTGCTTGGATCTGCTCCTCTCTGTGCCCCATGGCCAAGGCAGGCCTGGGCTCTGTTCTGGGTCTGGTGCAAGATGGACCTTTGGTGTGTGTTTTCAGGTCTCTCTGGAACAGAAATCTTGTCTGCTCCATTGTTCTAAGGCTTCTGCTGCTCCCGAATTTGTTGGGAGTTCTTCTTTACAGATATTTTATGGTATGAGGTTTCGGAGCTAGCATATGTTTGTCTTTCTACTCTGCCATCTTAGCTCCTTCCCTGATAAAATCTTATTTAAAATTTTTGCATCTATATTCATTAGGGAAATTGGTCTGTAATTTTCTTTCTCTGTTTTGTCTCTTCCTGGTTTGGGTATCAAAACCATAGTTTTATCATAGAAAGAATTTGGGAGGACTACTTCCCCAATTTTCAAAAATAATCTGTATAGTATTGGAATTAACTGTTCTTTAAATGTTTGATAGAATTCACTTGTGAATCCATCTGGCCCTCGAGATTTTTTCCTAGGGAGTTCATTGATGGCTTGTTCAATTTCTTTTTCTGAGATGGGGTTGTTTAAGTATTCAACTTCCTCTTCTGTTAATCTGGGCAATTTGTATTTTTTAAAATATTCATCGATCTCATTTAGATTATCGAATTTGTGGGCATAAAGTTGGGCAAAGTAGTTTCTAATTATTGTTTTAATTTCCTCCTCGTTAGAGGTGAGTTCACCCCTTTCATTTTTAATATTAATAATTTGATTTTCCTCTTTCCTTTTTTTAATCAAATGACCAAAGGTTTATCAATTTTATTAGTTTTTTCATAAAACCAACTATTGGTTTTATTTATTAATTCAATAGTTTTCTTAATTTCAATTTTATTAATCTTTCCTCTAGTTTTCAGTATTTCTAATTTGGTATTTACTTGGGGATTTTCAATTTGTTCTTTTTCTAGCTTTTTCAGCCCCATGCCCAAGTCATTGATCTCCTTTTTGTCTATTTTATTTATGTAGGTGTTCAAAGATATAAAACATATCCTAAGAACTGCTTTTGCAGTATCCCATAAGATTTGGTGGGTTGTTTCATTATTGTCATTCTCTTGAATGAAATTGATGATTGTTTTTATGATTTCTTCTTTAACCCATTCCTTCTTTAGGATTAGATTACTTAGTTTCCAATTGATTTTTGGTTTATTTTTCCATGGCCTTTTATTACATGTAATTTTTATTGTATTATGATTTGAAAAGGATGCCTTGATTATCTCTACCTTTCTGCAATGGATTGTGAGATTTTTATGTCCTAGTACATGGTCAATTTTTGTAAATGTTCCATGTACTGTTGAGAAAAAGGTATATACTTTTCTATTCCCATTCAATTTTCTCCAAAGATCTATCATATCTACCTTATCCAGAGTTTTATTTACCTCGTTAACCTCTTTCTTGTTTATTTTGAGTTTAGATTTATCGAGTTCAGAGACTAGTATAGTTTTGCTATCAATTTCTTCCTTCAGTTCCCCCAACCTCTCCTCTAAGAATTTGGATGCTATACCACTTGGAGCATACATGTTTAGTAATGATGTTGCTTCATTGTCTGTGGTGTCTTTTAGCAGGATATAGTTTCCATCCTTATCCCTTTTGATTAGATCTATTTCTGCTTTTGCTTTGTCTGAGATTAGGATTGCTACTCCTGCCTTTCTTACATTAGCTGAAGCACAATATATTCTACTCCATCCTTTGACCTTTATCCTATGTGTATCCCCCCATTTCAAATGTGTTTCTTGTGAGCAGCATATTTTTGAATTGTGGCTTTTAATCCATTCTTCTATCCATCTCCGTTTTATGGGAGAATTCATTACATTCATATTCACAGTTATGATTACAATCTGTGTATTTCCCTCCATCCTCTTTCCCTCCATTTGTGCTTTTAGCTCTCTTGTCTCCCTTCCCCTTCTCAATAGTATTCACTTATCACCACCTCCTCCTGCAGCCTTCCCCTCCTTCTTTTAACCCTTCTCCCTTTTAGTCCTATTTACTCTTATTGCTTCTTCCCTCCCTTTTAGCCTCCCTCCCCTTTCTTCCCCCTTCCCCTCCTACTGCCTATAGAGCTAGTTAGGATTATCTACTTAAGTTTGTTGTTCCCTCCTTTAAACAAATTGGGTGAGAGTACCTCTCAAAAAATACTCATCTCCCTCCCCTCTTTCCCTCTACTATAATTTTGTACTTTTTCTTGTGATGTAATTTGCCATTTTCTACTTCCAGTTAATTTTTGAACTTCCTTTTCCATTTGTTCAATTTTCCTTTTCAAAGTGGTGTTTTCATCAGTGAATTCTTTTTTATAATTTTAAAATCATTGGCCAATTTTTCTTCTATTTCCTTCTTCAGCTGTTCCAGGAGAGCTGCTTGTGCTTAAGAGAAGTTCATAGTCCCTTCTGAAGTTTCAGATGGAAGTACAGTCTCAGCTCTAACCTCTTTGGTGTTTGTATTTTCGTCCTTATCCCCACAGAAAGATTCTATGATTTTTTCACCCTTCGTCTGCCTTTTCTTGTTCGTGATGTTGACTAAGTGCTGTATCTTCTGGTTCTTTCAGTGAGAAGCTGCAAAACTTTGTGTTGAGCTGATGTGTGAAAAGCTAAAAGCAGGTTTTTGTTTTGTGTTTCCCTGATCAACCCTGGGGTTAGCTTGTTAAATGTGTGGGAGGAGTGGTCTGGTCACAGGCGATCTTCTCAGCTCAACTGAGGGGAAGGCAAGCTCAGGGGATGGTGATCCCAGTTTCCCTATTGTCTTCCCTTTTCCCCTGGAGGGCTGAGGCACGCCTAGATAGTAATGCATGTTCCCACCACTCCTGGGCCTCCTCTCCTGGCACTGAGGCTTGCCTGGGTCCTAGTGCAAGTTTTCTCTGCCCTGGGTCCCCTGTCCTTGCAGTTCACCTCCGCCACAGTAGCAGGAATCCCCCTTAGTTATTTTCCTAGCCTCAGGTGTTATGAGACTATTTGCCCCCTTCTTCTGTTCTTGCTGATCCAGGATTTTTCTGGGGAAATATTTTATGGTTCTTTCATGGTCATCAAGGAGGGAGAAGAGAGCATTTGCTGATCACTCCGCAACCCTGGCTGCCAGAAGTTCAAGTAGGTGACTTCTCGAAGTTTAATCTTCAGGCTGAAGGTCTCAGGAGCTACTGCGCTGATATCTGGCACTCAGCAGCTCTCATTGGCTTGGTTCAGCTTGTGTTCTGCTCCACAGGTACCACCCGCCACTCTCAGGTTTCTCGGGTCCCTTCCTCTCAGCTGTGCTGACCACCCTGCGCTGTGCGCTGGAGGCTCACCCTGGCAGAACAGATCCTTCCCATGGACCTTCTAGTCTAACCTGGGCTCCGAATCCATCACCGTCTGTCTCCCACTGGATTCTGCACCTCCAGAATTTAGTCAGATTCTCCTTTCAGAAGTATCTGAAGGAGTTTGTCCAAGAGCTTAGGTGAGTTGTTGCTTTTACTCAGCCATCTTGGCTCAACCCCCTTGAGTTCATATTCTGATGGGGAGACAACAATATAATTCAATTCAATTCAATCAGTAAACATTAACTAAGTGCTCACTATGTGTTGGGCACTGCTATGCATATACAATATAAATGGGAGGTAATCTCAGAAAAGAAGCTGCAGTGAGGGTGATCTGGAAAGACCTCTGCAGAAGGCAGAATATCAGCTGAGTCTTGAAAGAAACTAGGGAGGTCAGGAAACAACAGTGAGGAAGAGCATTGTAGGCGTCAGAGAAATCCAGGAAAAAGGCCTGATTTTGTATGCAAGGGACAGCAAAATAGACTAGCATCATCCAATCATTTAGTGCAAGGAAGGGATTTTTATTTTGCATTCTGCCTCTCTATCAAGAGGTGGATAACATAAAAATAATTATCATAAGTTTTCCCGAATCTTAGTCATGATGTTGATGAAACTTCATTACAATAGTATTTATATTTTTGTTAAAAATACCTTACATTGTTTCAGTTCATCAAATGTCCATTTTTTTTTTGTTCTGAATTATACTCAGTCTTGCTAGAAAAGTCATTCTTGGATGCAACTTCAATTCTTTTGCTCTTCAAAATATAATGTTCCAAGACCTATGGACTTTTAGCATAGAAGCTACTTGGCTTTTGGAAATCCTGATTTTTTAAAAAGTATTTCAATTGTTTTTTTTTTCCTTATTGCTTGCAATATTTTTCTTTTACCTGGGATATTCGAAACTTGGCTATGAAATTCTTCTAAGTTTTCTTCCTAGGATCTTTTTCAGGCGATCAGTGGATTTATTCTATTTCTACTTTATTTTCTTGTTCTAGAACTTCGGAATAATTTTAATTAATCATTTCTTGTAATATTGTATTCAGATTCTTTTTTTGATCATTACTTTCGGGTAGTCCCACAATTCTGATATTGTCTCTCCTTGATTGGTTTTCTAGATCAGTTTTTTTTAATAAGATGTTTTAGATTCTCTTCTATTTTTCCCAGCTTTATTATTTCTTGGTGTCTTAAAATGTCATTCAATTCCCCTTGCCCAATTCTAGTTTTCAAAGAATTACTTTCTTCCTTATGATTTTGTATCTCCTCTTCTAATGGGTTTACTTTCTTTTCATAATTTTCTTGGATAACTTTTATTTAGTTTTTTGGAATTTTTCTTCGTTCTCTCTTATTTGATCTTTAAATGCCTTTTTAAGTTCTTCCAAGGTTCCTTTTTGGGCTTGTGACAATTTGATGTTACTCTTTAGGGTGTGAGTGGCTTTTTCAAAATCTCGCTTTCTTCTTCTGAATATTAACCTAGATTTAATTTTATGCCAAAGTAGCTTTCAAAGGTTGGGCTCTCTTTTCCTTTACATACTCATTTTTTTTATATTTGTCATTTTATTTTTAGCAGTTTAATATTATTATAATTGAGTTTTAATCCTGAATTGTGGGTAATGTTTCCCTAGGCCTCAGGCTCTTCTTATTGTTGTTTTCTGAATCCTGTCCAGGGGCTCAACCTCAGGGACTCCTTTCTTCCTCCCCTAAGTCCCAGACCTGCTATCCTGAAAATGTTCTTGATCCCTGAGTTACCACACTTACTAGGCTTGTGCTTCCTCTTCTTTACCCACAAGTATAGCTGGGGATCATATCTGGTCTGCTTTGCTAGACATGAATTACAGAAACAGTAGAGGGTCCTTCAATCTTCTCTCACGCATCTGTCTGCAGTACTTTAGATGAAAGTTTAAGAGGTAGAAATTTGTGAGGCAAAATTTCTTGAGGCCTAGTCTGCTTCTCTCAGAGGCTACTGTTGGTTGATTCAGTGGAGTGGACTGGAAGTGTTTACACTTCACTCAGACAAAACTTCATCCCCTGGAGTCTTTTCTGAGGTCCTTTCAAGATGTCCAGGGAGGAGCACTGCTTTTACAGCTTTATTTTTGCTGCTCATTTCATAGTGAATTTCTGTCTGTCTGTAGAGGAAATATGAAAAGACAAGAAATTTCTGACCTACTCGGCCATCTTCCTAATCCTTTCAGTGTTTATAAATTCTAATCTTTTCTCTGACAAGTTGGTGGGCTGAGTATATGAAAAGTTGGTTCATCAATAATAAGTCATCTCATCTATTTTTTACTATGCTATGTTTAGTTTTCAATGTCCAGTGTCTACTTTCCCTTCTCTTACTTTCCCTTCCATTTTCTTTCAGATGAGGTCTCCCTGTCTCACCCAGGATATAAGTGCAGTGACTACCCACAGATGCAATCCAGTGTTTGGCACAGAAGTCTTGTCATGCTCTATTTCTTATCTGGGCCAGTGTTTCACAAATAACACAGGAGGCAATGGAGTTTGGGACTCCAGCCTCTAAGAGATTCACTTTTAATCTGGTCAGACAGGCAGAGAAATTCAGAGAGGTTTACAGTCACCTTTATTCTAGTTTAGTCTTCTCAAAAGGGTTGCTGATAATGGGAGCACTAATTCCTACAGCATTTCCTGATCATCTTTCTCTTAGTGGTTAGTGAAAAGGGGGAGGGCAAATACCTCTATAGCTTGATGGGGTCAGTCGAGACAGGAGCAGCTTGTACACCACCCTAAATCCTAAGACTTGATGTTCAAGGCACACGCAGATTCCCCTATAGATTCCCCATGGTTTCCCTCCAACACTGACCAGTACCCAGTTACTTTATAGAGCAACAGACAAAGAAGGCATCTTGCCAACATTAAGCTCACAGGTTAACTTTAGCAATATCATTATTCTGCACAATGGTAACAAATGTCACATTTTGAGACCTTATCTCACAGTACAACCTCAGTAGGACTGCTTATCACTATGATTCTAGGCATTACTATCTAGGATCCCTGGGGCTATTCTGGGAGTTATTATGTAATTCTTGGAAACTAGACATTGCCATGGCCATGGGTCCTGAGAAACTAAACTCTAAAAGGATAACAAATCTTCCTCACTTATAGCCAGTTTCTTTCTCCTTAGGTAACGTGGTATCTCCCCACTCCTGGGGACTCACAATATTGGTATCAGATTTAATGTGAGCACCAATCAGCCTTAGCCATGTTTTAACACTGAAATCCTGAGTTCAAGTGATCTACTAAATTCAACCTTCCTGGTAGTAGGAATTACAAGTGTACCAATGTGTCAACTCCAAATTCAATTCTTAAAAGAATTGTTCATTTTAGAAAGCCACAAGGGATCTATATAGTACATAAGTCTTTGACCTCTTATTCCTTTATCTGTATATTCTTTGCCACTCCTTCTTCTTTCCCAATTTTGCTCTGAAGTTACTGGGTATCACCATACACGTTCATTAAATTTGGAGGGTCTTACTGAGTTCTACGTTAATTTTTTTTCTTTATCATAGCAACTGTAGCTGGACAGACTAGCTGCAATGGTGGTCTTCGTGCAAATAATTATTGTGGATGCAGCAATATAAAGTAACCAGATATCCAAAGAAATAATGTACCTAATTCCCTTTGGAAGCACAATAATGCCAACTCTGCCAACTCCTTTCTTTGACTCTACAAGGGGTAGAGGTCGTAGATTCTTCAGTTTGGTTACAACTCCCTTCTTTAGTCTTGTCCCCTTTAGATTGAAAATGTCAAGATTGATATGATTCTATCTCTGTCGCCAACGCTGTTACTACTTGTTAATTATTGGACAAGGATTGCACATTGAGTGAACAGTTAAAGTTTGTAGTCTAAAACTGATTCTTAGAACCTTTTCCACCACTTTGTCCCTCCCGCTGTAGAAAGGTGAAAGAGACTACCCTGGACTCAGGACTATAATGATACAGGAAACTTAAAGGAAATTTATTCTTTTTATTACATACTTTGATCTCAGTCTTAGAAATAGCTTAATCAGTGATCTTGATTACATTATTTTATTTTCATAAGTTTAATAATTTGTCATGAAGGATGTTTAGATTTCAGTAGTGGAAATACAGCTTCTTTTACTGGATGTACAAAGCAAACTTACCAAAAACTAGTAGGATCACAAATCTGAATCTAGAACCAGCCTAAGAGGTCACACTATTCATTTTATAGATGAAGAAATTAAGAACTAGAGGGGGCCAAGAGGGCAGAGTAGAAAGACACATATACTCTAGCACTTCCCCCACAGCCCACAAAATACCTGTAAAAAGTGACTCTCAACAAATTTTAGACCAGCAGAAGTCACAGAACAACAGAATAAAAGAGATTTTCAACCAAAGGTAATCTGGAAGGCTGACAGGAAAGATCTATCCCACAAAATGCTGAGCAGAGCGGAGCCCAGCCCTGGTCCTGCAGCACTGGAAGGAAAAGGACCAGAAAAGACCTCTGGGGCAGGATCCCTAGCAAGAATGGTCCCAGATCCCTCAACCCACAAGCACCAAAGAAAGCTTCAAAGGTCACTGTGGCAGGGCTTTCCCAGCTGGGTGAGAAGGGAGTAGCGTCCCCACAACACTGGCCTCAGTTGGTGGTAGAGGTGGGGGCAGCAGCAGCAGTGGGCAGAGGGCAGCTACAGTGGCTGCAGAAGCAGCCTGGGTCCATTGTTCCAGAGGCTCAGCTTAAAGCCTCTGGGGGAATTGAGCATTTGATCTGAATCTCAGCCCTGAAAGTGGTCTTGGGGGGAGAAGGAGCACTAGGACCCTCCTCTTGACAAAGGATTCAGAAGTCAAATAACTGGCTGGGAAAATGCCAAAAAAAGGGGAAAAAATAAGACCACAGAAGGTTACTTTCTTGGGGAACAGAAATCTCCTTCCATCCCTACAGATTAGAAAGAACAAGGCATACTGTCAGAGGAAGTCAAGGCTTCTGCCTCCAGTACCTCTAAAATGAATATGGAATGGGCTCAGGCCATAGAACAGATTGAAAAGCAAGTCAGCAGCTTGCTAAAGGAGAACCAAAAAAAAAAAATGCTAAGGAAAATAACACCTTTAAAAATAGGCTTACTCAATTGGAAAAAGAGGTCCAAAAAACCAATGAGGAGAAGGCTTTAAAAAGCAGAATTAGCCAAATGGAAAAGGAGGTTCAGAAGCTCACTAAACAAAATAGTTCTTTAAAAATGAAAGGGGAGCTCAGGGAAGCTAATGACTATACGATAAAGCAAGAAGTTACAAAATAAAACAAAAAGACTGAAAAAAAATAGAAGATAATGTGAAACATCTCCTTGGAAAAGCAACTGACCTGGAAAATAGATCCAGGGGAGACAATTTTAAAATTATGGGACTACCTGAAAGCCATGATCAAAAAAAGAGCCTAGACATTATCTATCATGAAATTATCAAGGAAAACTGCCCTGATGTTCTAGAACCAGAGGGCAAAATAAATATTGAGAGAATCCACTGATCACCTGCTCAAAGAAACCTGAAAAGAGAAACTCCCAGGAATATTGTGACCAAATTTCAGAGTTCCCAGGTCAAGAAGAAAATACTGCAAGCAGCTAAAATGAAACACATGCACTCTCTCTCTCTCTCTCACACACACACACACACACACACACAGAGTATAGGTTGAGTTGAATCAGAAGAGATGATATCCATGAAAAAAATAAAATGAAATTAAGGGGTGAGAGAGGAAAATATTGGGAAGAAAAAGGAAGAAATGAAATGGGGCAAACTGTCACTCATAAGAGAGATAAGAAAAATATTTTGCAATGGAGGAGAAAAGGGAGGAGGAGAGAAGTGAAAAGTAAAGCGTAATCTCTTTACATATGGCTTAAGGAGGGAATAACATGCTCACTCAATTTGGTATGAAAATCTATTTTACACTACAGGAAAGTAGAGGAGGAGACAAGTGCTTTGAGGGGGATGATGGAAGGGAGGGCAAATGGAAGAAGGGAGTAACCAAGAAATGAACACTTTTGGGAAGGGACAAGGTCAAATGAGAAAATAGCAAAGAAAGGGTGGGCAGGATAGGATGGAGGGAAATGTAGGTAGTCTTAAAGAACATGATTATTATGGAAGTCTTTCACAAAATGACACATATATAGCCTGCATTGAATTGCCTGCCTTCTCAGTGGGGATGGGTAGGGAGGGAGGGAGGAAGGGAAGGTGGAATTCAAAGTATTAGATGCGAATGTTGAGAATTGTTATTGCATGTAACTGGGAAATAAGAAATACAGGTAATGGGGTATAGAAATTTGTCTTGCCCTACAAGAAAAGAGAGAAGATAGAAAGAAGGGAAGCATGGGGTGTGATAAAAGGGAGGGCACACTGAGGGAAGCGGTAATCAGAATGCAAGGTGTTATGGGCTAGGGGGAGGGGAGAGATAGGGAGAAAAATTGGAACTCAAAATTTTGTGGAAATGAATGTGGAAATCTAAAATAAATAAATAAAACTATAAAAAAAAAAAAAGAAATTGAAACTTAGAAAGGTTAGCTGACATGCTTTAGGTCACAACAGCCCCAGGCATCGAAACTGAAATTTGAACCCAACTCTTATACCTGGAAATCCAGCAATCTCTTTCATTGTACCACATTGCCTTAGGAAAGGCTAATAAACTTAGAGGCTTGTATATTTATGTACTTTCATCATTTTTACAAAGGTGACCTGTTTGATTTAAGACACGACTTTATATCTAGTGCTTAAGGGGAAATTTTTTATTTGGAGGGGTCTCCTAAGACAATTACATTACCCTGAAGCATTGCTTTTATTAATTCCTTTGTGAAGCTCTTTTAGACGGTATATTAATGGTCAGTTTAGTTTATGTCATGTGATTGAGTAGCCACTATTTTGTAAAGGTTAACGAAGCACTAAGGGAATTATAATATTTACAATGATTCCTGATATTTTCCCGATGAGTTTCTCCTATAAAATCACTGTTGACACTAAGTGAGTTTTTAACAGTGCTAGCCATATTTTCATCTTGAGATTAATTATTCAGTGACTATTTTCTTTCTTGTTACCCAAGCAGAATTTCACCTTTCTCCCTTCCAAGTCTCTAAATAAAGTCAAAAAAAGTTTATTTGGAATTTCAGCAAATGAAACTTTTCACCAGCCAGTAGTTTCATATATTTCTAGTACAATACTACGTATTTGATGATTTTTGAAATCAAGCTGCTAAAGTATCTTTAAATCATAGGAAGACGGAGGTGCAAGAAAAAGCTTTTTTTTCTTTTTTGTATTTTATTACATTCAAATATTTACAAATGTACTATTTTGGACTGTGTTTCCTGTGATTTCATTGCTGTAGGATCACTATCTACCAAGAAATATTAGTGTTGGCTCTTCAACTTCTGAGTTTATGGTTTCCTATTATATTTAACATAATTTGACAATTAACCAATTGTTATTCACTCAAAATAAAAATTATTTTATTTCAGTTGTTTTAAAATTTTAATTTAACAAACATCAACTAAAAGAAGCACTTCCATATGTAACACAGAACAGAAAGAGAATGTTGGACAAGGAATTTCAAATCTCTAAAATGGATGTGTTTACCTTTAAAATATATAATAAATTCAACATTCTAGTTTTAAAGGTAACTAGCTTCTTAAGCTTCCATATGAATTTCTTTGTCTTCTCTTAGGAGTATTTAAAAAAAAAAACATGTTCAATTACTTCTCTTCTTTTTCTATAATCCTCTGCCTATTTGTCCACTCTTTTCTCATCTTTCTACCCTTCAATGTACAACCAGACAAAAAGATCAAACCATTCTGACAAGTCTGCATGGTCAAGCATATCAAATTCCTGCATGAGGAGGATCAGAAGAACTTGATACCAAGCTTCAACATCAGTCCTTTGAAGTTGTAGTTCATAGCACTGATCAAAAATTTGTGTGTGGGTGTACACATATACATGCACTATATAGGTATGTTTAATATAAATATACATAGGTATGATATCACATATGAGACTATTATCTGAGAAACTTTCTGCAAAGATATTTTCCCACTAGTTAACTGTTTCCCTTCTAATTTTAACTGCATTAGTGTTGTTTGTGCAAAATCTTTTAAAGTTGATTTAATCAAAATGGTTCATTTTAGAATGTATAGTCCTCTCTCTTATTTGATCATTGACTCTTCCCCCATCTATCACTGGCAAAGTTATTCTTCAAGATATAGCCTTTTGTACATGCCATGTGTCCATTTGGAGCTTGTTTTGTTATATGATATAGGCTGGGTCATACCTAATCTTCACCAGAATATGTTCTACTTTTCCTAAAAGTTTTTGTTGAATAATGCATTTTTATCTCAGTAATTTGGATCTTTGGATTTATCAAACACTATGGTACTATATTCATTTGCTTGTAGTTTGCTTTATAGTATATTTTTAGATGTGGTATGTTTGGGATCTTTTGTTCTCCTGCACACTCTTCAAAATTATTTCTTGATATTCTTATCCTTTTGTTCCTACATGTGAAATTTTAAAATTATTTTTCTAGCTCTATAAAATAATCCTTTGGTAACTTGATTGGTAAGACACTGAATAAATAATTTAGTTTATTATCTTTACTGTATTAGGATAGTCTACTCATGATCATTTCACATTTATCTAAATGGGTAGGCCTATCCTTATGTCTTTAAAGAACACGCATTTTTAGTTTTATTTAGTTCTTCTGTGAGTATCTGCATTGCTCTTTAGACTCCCATTTTTTTATACATTATATAATCACTGTCCATGAAATTTCACTTTGTATTCCTTCTTACTAAGTTTTCCAATGATATTCAGAAATGCTTGTGCTTCATGTGGATTCATTTATATCTTACAATTCTGATGAAATTATAATTGTTTCAACTTATATGATTCAAATTTTTGAAATACACTACCAAATCATCTGCACAAAGTCATATCTTTGTTTTCTCTGTGTTTTTCTGCTATACTGTACTACCTCCTTAAAGATAGTTTTTTGATAATTCATTCATTTACTCAACAAGAATTCACTTGGCCTCTACAACAGAAGGGAATCAACACTACTTCCAACTGCAGTTGATCTGAATTAAAATACAGTTATGAGCTATTTTACAAAATTCATCAAATACAATAGAATGTAAATAATGTTAATATGAGATTTTCTAAGGAAACAGGAATCTACAGTGATCTTAATGCATAGTTTAGTGGCCCCATTTCCATTTGAGTTTGTCACCATTATACAACAATATGAACATCATTACTCTGAGTGCTTTTTCTATCACTGAGATCAATTTTTGGCTTGCTTTGACTCTTGGAAACCTTAGTTAAGTCATAGCATTTTAGAAATTTTTGTCTGCACCTGTGATTACTTCAGTTCCTGGTATGATCACTACTTTATCAATGGAAAATGGGAATTCATATATAGCATAAATTCTTAGAGAGTTGAGCAAGTCACTAAAGAATTAAGGCACTTGAACATGGTAACACATTTGGCCAGGTATACTTTTATCTCAGTTTAATTTTCCCTTCCTAAAACACAACTGTTACTTTGCATGGTTGTGTCTCTTATTGCCTGAAGATCTTTTTTCATCTCTTTATATTGGAATCCTTAACTCCCTCTGAGTTCAGCTGAAGTACCACCTTCTATATGGGGTCTTTTCTGACTTACACAATTATTCGTGATCTGAACTCTTTCCCCTTTTCCCCAATGGCATATTTACTAAGTATATATTTTGTGTCTACTTTTCTGCATAAATATCTGTCCTCCAGCACACTGAAAGTTCCTTAATACAGAAAAATTTTTAAAAAATTTTCTTTCTCTCTCCCTAAAGACTAGCACAATGTCTGGCACATAGCAAGCTCTGAATAAATGTCTGTGGACTAAAGTAAAGGTTTCTGTAGTTTTCTCCTTAAATCTCAGTTAAATAAAGCTGGTACAGTGTTTATGACTGGTATGTAATGCAATTTTCCACTCTTATAATTGACTATCTCTTAAGAAATTGGAAAGAATTGTTTTGTTGTGTTTTGACATTAGTTTTCTAAAACCAACATTGGCAATTATATTTGACCTGAACTTTTTCCAGCTTTCTAGCTCATTATTAACAGAACAGTTGCATATGTGCTTTTTCTGTAATCATCTGAACCAATATTTTCTGTTGCTTTTGGTACTGTGTTCACTTACTGTGTCAAGCAATACACATTTATTAGGTAACCAAGTGGTGTGCTACATTGAGGCATGGACTTTGAGTCAGAAAGACCAGAATTCAAATTGTACCAAATGTTCACTACCTGTGTGACCTTGCACAAATAATTTAATATTCTTCAGCATCAGTTTCTTCATCCATAAAATGGGGAAAAGAAGAGCACCTATCTCCCAAGGCTGTCATGAGTATCAATTGAGAATAAATATGTGAAGTTCATTTGTGAAGTTGCAGGTCTTTAATTATATGAATAATAATTATGATTATGATTAATTAAACACCTAACATGTACCTGACGCTGTTTTTATGTGCTGGCGATACAAAGACAAAAATATAATGCTTTTTGTTCTCAAGGAGTTTACATTCTAAGGGGAAAAGCATTATGTACTTGTAAATGTATAAAATACTATCTACATAGTGGATGCAAAGTTGTTTAGGGAAGGAATGAACTAAATGTTTTAGAAAGAGCTGACATGAAACCAATAGGAGGCATCTGTGTCATCAATGGGGTAATTTGGATCAATGAAATGAGGATAATCTAGATTTACTAATAAGGAATGAGTAACAGAGAGCCAGGGAGCTTAATCCTAACTACAAGTCAAGGAATGAAAAAGTAAGGTAAAAATTGCTACAACAGAAAGTATATGGGGTCAAAGTACAATCACCTGGATAGGTGAAGCCTTGCATGTGGGAAATATAAACTAGTCTAGGGAGTTGGGGCCAAGCCAGTCAAATGAATTTTTATCAGTTCACATTAGGACTTCTATAATGTGGAGGTAAGGAGTGAAAACATGCTAGGGATAGCCAGTATAAGGCATAGTGATGAGAGTGTCATGAACAGATAGGCCTTTATGGCTGAATCACAGCCTGTATAGAGGGGAGACATGTACAAAGTCTGAAATCGCATTAAAATGACAGGTTGAGAATAGATGTGAAGAACAGCAGAATTTATATTTTATGCTAGAGACACTAGGTAGTCATTGGAATTTATTGTGAGCTCGGGGTGTGAAACAGATGATCAGGGTATTAAGCCTGCAGGAAACAAATCTAGCAAACAAGTTAAACAGACAAAGAAAAATAAAAAGGAGACAAACCAGAAGCAGGATAGATATAGGGTCAGTCATGCTTCTGGAGTTCACGAACTCACTATCATCACTTTATTCATTGTTGTTTACTGTTTTCTAATTTGCAGAGCTGGGGTCATCATTTTGGCAAGATACATATTTTCTTTAATCTGAGCTGGGGCCTGGTCAATTTCCCATTCTCCCTGCAGGTGTGACAAACTTGGAGACAATGTTTCAAGAGGTTCTGCAAGGGCAGTTCTTACTTCTTATTCACTGTAATATCAAGCTGCCCTTCTCAGTACCTTTTATGTAATTCATTAGTTAGAAATACCATCTATTCTTCCAAAATCTACCCTGACTATTGAAAAATAGAGCAGTAAACAATTCTTTTCTTGTCAATCTGTTCTGACTTTGAGTCCAATTTGCTCTTCTCTTGAGGAAATTTATCTTTTCTCCATTCCCCTAAGTCACTTAACTGTCAAATCTTATCCACGGCCTCTAAAAGAGGATGCCCTATCTTCTCAATTAACAGTCAGAAATAGGTGTTTGTAAGCAGAAGAAACCATCTTCATTATGATTTTTCTATCAGAAACTGCTAAGGGGGTACCTTGATAAGCATTGATGTCTCCTATCATTACTGCTGTCTTTATTACTTCCACCTTTAACTTTCTTATATAGTCCCTAAGCAATTACCAGGGTCTACCTCCATTAGGCCACAGTGGAATACAAACTGTTACATTCATCCACAGCTAAAAGTAACAGATTAATCACATTGTTACCTCCTTGCACATGATAATCCCTAAAAGTTTGCTGTATATAAAAGATTCTAATATCTATAAATGTCAAGCAATATATATTATCTATCGATACTCCTCCAGTCCCTTATCACTGATTCTCACCATCCAAGACACTAATGATTCTCCCATCTTTTAAGCTCACCTATGACTAAATTAACTCAAAGTATCTCTGACCTCTAGCTGAGTAAGATCCTCAATTACCTCCCTCAACACTGTGTGACCTACCCTAGTCCTCTTGCTTTCTTCTTAGTATTGGGCAAATGTCTGCACTCAAAAAAGCCTACTCATATAACTTTGTTTCATTTTCCCCCATGCATCTTCCTCCCAGGTACCCAGGCTCCAGTTAGGCCCAGCCTGTGCAAAGGCTGCATACAAATTCCTTTTGTTGGTTTTTTGCTTCTTTTTGAGAGCTAAATTAACAACAGCATGTTCTTTCACCCCCTGAAGACTCCCCAAACCGACAACTTGTTCTTGTAAAGAAGAGTTCAAATGCTGTGGCACAGAAAGATGCCTATGCAAACCAGCCTCCTCCCTTTCCACCTGAGCTTTCTCTTCCAGCATCTTGTCTCTGCTTTTACACATAAAGAAATAACTTGTTAGCAAAGACCAGACTCTCCTACACACCCCTGCCTGTTCTTTCCCTGGTTCTATTTGCATTCCTTCCAAATATCTTTCTAAATATCAAGATTCTTCATTCCATATTCTTGATCACCAGTTTTCACAGAGCCTTGTGCTTTTAGCCCAGTTTCTTGCTAGGGAGGAATAAGTTAAATCCTCCCATTATTGGATGTCCATTTCTCTCTCTAAAGCTCTTATGCTTGCAAATAGAGGTCTGGTATTTTGCAATCTCATGTTGATTGCCAAATGTAGTGCCAACACAATATTCAAAAGCACCTGCAGCAGCTATGAATATGCCAACATAATTCTAAATCACAAAATATGACATACTCTCCACATGGGAGACAGAACCAAAACATTTATTTAAACACCAGAAAGCTGAATCCCAGCACAAAAAAGCCAAATCCATCATAGCAACAAAGAAATATATACATAATAAAAATACCAGGGGCATCAGCATCTCCAAGCCTTCCCCCTGTAAGGGTCTCCCCACAAATGAACACTCACTGCTCACAGCCTGCTTCCTCTCTCTTCTTCAACTTTAACTGCTGTGTCCAACTTACTCTCAGCACTGCTCTACCCTTTCTGCTCCACCTGTTGTAACAGGAAGCACACAGTAGGCACTGAATGCTTTTTGACTTACTGACTAACTAGAGCTCCACTGATTTACTCTTATTATTTGATGGTTCTTTGTTCAAATGAAACTGCATTGTACTGAATTCATAGTAAAAGGCTGAAGTTCTTTCCCAAGAAAGCCTACAACCTAAGGGGCTATTTCATTTTTGTTTTGTTTTTGCTTTGTTTTTGTATCTCAGATCCACAACCTTGCTTAAATACATAGTAATACCCTTCAGGTCCTGTCTGTTTTGTTGCTTCCTTTGTGCTAGTTACTGTGCTAGGGATACATAAAAAGGTAAAAAACAATCTCAGCTTTCAGAACATTCCTAATCTAAGGAAGAGGGATAAAAGAAAACAACTATATAGACAAGTAACATATAGGATAAATAAGAAAAAAAACAGTTTCTTACTTTGATAATGCTATTCCAGATCAATGGGAAAAATTTCTAGGGTAAGGACAAAACTTTCATAACTGCCATCCATTAGATAAGTAGGGAGCATGTGGAAGAAATGAAAAGGAATTACAGTAAAGAAATAACCTAGGACATAGGAGATACTGTTTGTGGAAAAGAAAGGGTTAGGCATCCCTTCCCCCCAACACAGTCACACAATTTTCTCAATTGCTGTCATGATGTGTGATGCCTCTATTCATTTAGAAATGTTGGTAATGGATATTTGTGTCTATAGATTACCAAATATTTTAGCTGTAATAAATAATGATATATCGATGCTAAGGAGATCATTTTTAAAAGAGAGCACACAAAATGAAGTGAACTATAAACCATTTAGAGTTTCCAGCAAAAAAAAAATAAAATCAAACTCATTTGTGCATAATAATTGGGAAGAAATTCATCCAGATGATGCATGGCAATATGCTTGAAGAAAACATTTAATGTGTACATTTAACAAATTTGGCAGTTTCTCTTTTTATGTTTGCATTAATAAGAAATACACCACAGTGGATCTTATTTTTAGTCACTGACATGAACACTGTAAATTTCAAGATATTTATTTTCGAAAACTAAATATCTACATATCCTTTTAGGTGTTGCATGTGAGAACTGGATTTTATTCCTACGTGTACTCATTCCTGGTAATATGGGATTTTGTGCAAGAAATTTAACTTCTATGAAATGTGTTTCCTTATCTTCAAAATACATATAATAATGCTTATATTCTCTCCCTAACAGGTTAGTAAGGGATAGAAAGGCAATTGTATCTATAAGGGCTTTGCAAACTTGTAAAATGCTATGGAAGCCTAAGGTATAATTAGTGCTGCATTTTAACTGTTTATGTAACTTTTGCAACTCTTACAGATTTTTTAAGATGGAATTTATATCTTGTCCTTAATCTAAACAGTGTCTTAGATGAAGGTGGTATTGCAATATTCTGCCTCTTTTAGATGACATAAAAATGTCTACACAGAATTCTGGAATTTGAAAGAGTTCTGTTTTTCTCATCTCCTGAGGAAAGGAACCATCTCATGTTTGATACTAGGCTATAATAAACAACAAGGATCCCAACAGATCTAGCACATATATCATTCACTTAGTTGAGGGGAAAAAGTCAGCCCCTAGAACTTCAGAGAAAATACAAACAAAGCAATAAAGACCAACCGACAGGGCTTCCAACTGTCTCGCCATAAACAATACATACATACATCAGAGATCAACAGAGAGATCTAACTGTCTGACCATTACATACATACATAGTTACCAGAGAGAAAAGCAGCAACATTTGGGTTTTCAAAGCTGAGCAGTACCTTAACAGCTACCCAGAGTCTCCTCTGTCCAAACAAACATTTCCAATGTGCTAGTCCCAAAACAAAACCTCACCTCAGAGTATAAATATACTTTTCAGAATCAGAGGGCATCACAACTCTTGAGAACCAGTGCCTAATTAGAAATTAACAAAAGATGTGGGCATTCCTACAAAACAAATCACCCCTAATCAAGCTTCCCTTAATGGACAGGTCCGTTAATGTGTGGAGAAGATCTTTACCTCTCATGAACATAATTAAAATTACAGTAGGGAGGGACTAAAAGGAGAATGTGAGGAAAGGGTGGGGGGGGGGGATAACCAAAAAAGGAGACAAAGCTTGCCACTGGACCTAGGGAGTAGCACTAGGGAAATTGGCAGTTCCCCTCCTATAACCCATGTCTCTTCCTGAGATATGGGAGAGAGGAAACCTAAAGGAGAAAGCAGAAATGTGTAAGACTTCATTTGTTTGTTTTAATTTTGGATGCTTGTGACAAGCACTGAGAGGTGGAAAAACAGACATGGAGTAATTGGTGGTCTTTACCTCCTTTACCAACCTGCTTTCAGATGGATTTTAGTAGTGCCTAATATTAAAATTTATTTTACTCTGTTAAAAACTACAACTCCCCTCCCACCCTTCTTACCTCCTCCCTTATTCCCCCTCCTTCCTTTCTTCCTTCTTCTCCCTCTTCTTTCTTCCTCCTCCCTCTCTTCTCCCTGCACCACCTTCCTCCCTCCTTTCCTGCCTCCTGCTTTATTCCTCTTCCAGCCTTTCTTTCTTCTTCTCCCTCGTCTTTCTTCCTCTTCCCTCCTTTCTTCAGCCTCCCTCCTCCCCTCTCCTTCCACCTACCTTCCTCCCTTCTCCTTCCTGTTTTTCTTTTCCTTCCTTCCTTCCTTCCTTCTTAACTCCTCCCTCCTTCTCTTTCCTCCCTTCTCCTTCCTCTTCTCTTTTTCCCTCTTTCTCCCCCTCCTCCCTCCCTCTTCTCTCCCTCTCCACCTCCTCTCCTTTCTCTCCTATCTTCTTTTCCCTCACATGCTTCCTGTCCTTCCATTCTCCCTTCTTTCTCTTCCCATCTTCACTCTTCCTCTCTCCTTCCTTTCCTCTCTCTCCTCCCTCCCAAAAGTCCAGGGGGGCTTTTGACCTGAAAGAGGCTGACTCATTCAGGACAGGTCACCAAACCATTCTGAGAAGCAATTGTAAACTCCAGCAGATGCAATGCAAACAGCAGATGCTGTTTGAGTAAGAGACTCAACCTGCTCCCCCAAGACTCAATTTCAGTGGCCAAAGAAGGATTTCAACCAAGACAAGCCACTTCACCTATCCGAGCCTTGGTTTCCCAATCAGTAAAATGAGGAGAACAATACATGTCTTACCTATTTGACAGGATTGCTGTAAAGATCAAATGAGGCAGCTAGGAGGCACTGGTATTTGAATGGACTGAGCACTGGATTAAGCACTGCATCTGGGCTCACAAAGACCCGATTTCAAATCTGGCTTCAGACGGTTCCTAGCTACAT
The DNA here is from genome assembly GCF_028372415.1 of Notamacropus eugenii. Classification (NCBI taxonomy): domain Eukaryota; kingdom Metazoa; phylum Chordata; class Mammalia; order Diprotodontia; family Macropodidae; genus Notamacropus; species Notamacropus eugenii. The sequence continues at coordinate 250,389,714 of NC_092876.1, forward strand.
GATCCTGGATGACATTCGATTGTTTGGGTTTGTCCAGTTTACCACTGGGAATGCCATGAGCAAGAGAGTGAAGTTTGCCCTCATCACTTGAATTGGCAAGAATGTCAGTGGGCTGCAGCGCCAAGACTGGTATGGATAAGACCCTGGTGAAAGAAGTCGTACAGGCCATAAAATACCTGTAAAGAAGAACTCCCAACAAATTCTGGAGCAGCAGAAGCCACAGAACAAAGGAGCAGAGGAGAATTCTGTTCCAGAAAGCCCTGAAAAACCAACACAAAATGTCTGTCACTCATCAGACCCAGAGCAGAGCTCAGCCCTGCCTTGGCCTCAAGGCACCAAGAGGAGCAGATCCCAGCAGGCTTCAGGGACAGAATCTCCAGCAGCCTCGCAGATACCTCCCCCCACAGGTGCCAGAGGTTGGGGAGAGGGTCTTTTTGGCTGGACAAGAGGAGAGTGGAGTGTCCCCATAACTCAGGTCCCCTTGGGAGGCAGCAGCAAAGGCAGCCATGGACATGGGCTCCCAAAGCAGGCAGGAGCTCAGATCCATTGTTGAAGGTCTCCTCATAAACCCCGGGAGGGAACTGAGCCTTGTGAGGCGGCCCTGCCCCAACCTGAGCACCTGAACTTAATCTCACACAGAATAGCAGCCCCGCCCCTGCCAAAAGCCTTGAGACTGGGAAGCAGCATTTGAATCTCAGAGCCTAATTGCTGGCTGGGTGGATCTGGAGTCATGGTGGGTGTGGACAGGACACTCAGAAGTCAAGTAACTCCCTGGAAAAATGCCCAGAAAAGGGGAATAAAAAATAAGACCATAAAAGGTTGGTGAACAGATATCTTGGTGAACAGATATCTCCTACCTTCTTTTCTGATGAGGAAGAACAATGCTTACCATCAGGGAAAGACGTAGAAATCAAGGCTTATGTATCCCAAATATCCAAAAGAAATATTCCATGGCCTCAGGCCATGGAAGAGCTCAAAAAGGATTTTGAAAATCAAGTAAGAGAGGTGGAGGAAAAACTGGGAAGAGAAATGAGAGAGATGCAAGAAAAGCATGAAAAGCAGGTCAACACCTTGCTAAAGGAGACCCAAAAAAAATGCTGAAGAAAATAACACCTTAAAAATAGGCTAACTCAATTGACAAAAAAGGGTGAAAAAGCCAATGAGGAGAAGAATGCTTTCAAAAGCAGAATTAGCCAAATGGAAAAGGAGGTTCAAAATCTCACTGAAGAAAATAGTTCTTTCAAAATTAGAATGGAACAGATGGAGACTGATGACTTTACGAGAAACCAAGAAATCACAAAACAAAACCAAAAGAATGAAAAAATGGAAGATCATGTGAAATATCTCACTGGAGAAAAAAGAAAAAACTGACCTGGAAAATAGACGCAGGAGAGACAATTTAAAAATTATGGGACTACTTGAAAGCCATGATCAAAAAAAGAGCCTAGACATCATATTTCATGAAATTATCAAGGAAAACTGCCCTGAGATTCTAGAACCAGAGGCCAAAATAAGCTTTCAAGGAATCCACAGAACACTGCCTGAAAGAGATCCAAAAAGAGAAACTCCTAGGAACATTGTGACCAAATTCCAGAGTTCCCTGGTGAAGAAGAAAATATTGCAAGCAGCTAGAAAGAAACAATTCAAGTATTGTGGAAATACAATCAGGATAACACAAGATCTAGCAGCTTCTACATTAAGGGATCGAAGGGCATGGAATAGGATATTCCAGAAGTCAAAGGAACTAGGATTAAAACCAAGAATCACCTACCCAGCAAAACTGAGTATAACACTTCAGGGGAAGAAATGGTCTTTCAATGAAATAGAGGACTTTCAAGCATTCTTGATGAAAAGACCAGAGCTGAAAAGAAAATTTGACTTTCAAACACAAGAATGAAGACAAGCAGGAAAAGGTAAACAGCAAAGAGAAGTCATAAGGGACTTACTAAAGTTGAACTGTTTATATTCCTACATGGAAAGACAATATTTGTAACTCTTGAAACTTTTCAGTATCTGGGTAGTTGGTGAGATTACATACACACACACACACACACACACACACATACACACACAGACAAAGAGCACAGAGTGGAATGAATAGAATAGGATCATATCTTAAAAAAATGAAATCAAGCGGTGACAGAGAAATATATTGGGAGGAGAAAGGGAGGAATTGAATGGGGCAAATTATCTCTTATAAAAGAGGCAAGCAAAAGACTTTTTAGTGGAGGGATAAAGAGGGTAGGTGAAAGAAAAACATGAAGCTTACTCTCATCACATTCGACTAAAGGAAGGAATAAAATGCACACTCATTTTGGTATGAAAACCTATCATACAATACAGGAAAGTCAGGGGGAAGGGGATATGCAGGGTGGGGGGGGGGATAATGGAAGGGAGGACAGTGGGAGGAGGGAGCAATTTGAAGTCAACACTCTTGGGTAGGAACAGCATCAAAAGAGATGCAATGGGGGCAGGATCAGATGGAGGGAATTATAGTTATTCTTACACAACACGACTATCATGGAAGTCATTTGCAAAACTACACAGATATGGCCTATATTGAATTGCTTGCCTTCCCAAAGGGAATGGGTGGGGAGGGAGGGATGAAGAGATGTTGGAACTCAGAGTTATAGGAACAACTCTCAAGTAGTGTTCTTGCCAGTAGGAAATAAGAAATACAGGTAATGGGGTATAGAAAGTTATTTAGCCCTACAGGAGAAAAGAGAAGATGGGGAAAAGGGAATGGAGGGATGATAAAACAGACGGCAGATTGGTGATAGGGCAATCAGAATGCTCGGTGGTTTGGGGTGAGGGGAGGGGACAAATGGGGAGAAAATTTGGAACCCAAAATTTTGTGAAAATGAATGTTAAAAGTTAAATAAATAAATTAAAAACTACATCTCACTGATAATCTTGGTAAATATTTTTGGTAAATACCTGAGGGTGACACTGTCTTTTGCATTTTCCTTTTACCCCTTTAATTGAGGAAGTAAGGCACAAGACAACTCTAGAATCTACATGAGATAGAACCTATTGTTAGAGAGTTTTCAGCTCTAATTGGGAGCATAATCAGAAGCATACTTATATTTCATAACTAAATTTGTAAAGGCAGAATATATATATATATATCAAGTAGCCCTTTTAAACCTGCTTCAACAGATCATAATTCCAATGTATCAACTCTGAGCGTAAAGAGAGAGAGAGAGGAGGGGGGGAAGGATGGAGGAAGAAAGGAAAGAAGACATGGAGGGAAAAATGTTTTTCAGAATTGTCTCTAGTTATAATATATAACCAAAATTTCTGGGACTCTGAGTAATGCTTGTGGCATACTTCAGGCTCTTTTCACATCTGTTTTCTCAGAATATTTTTTCAGTAGTTCATTGAGATGATCTTCTAAAGATATGGCAATGGATACCATGCTAAAGTACCTTTATAAGTCAGAGAATTTGGTTTCTTCCCTATGCCTGTCTTGGCCAAGCCATTTAGAAGCAAAAGACACAATGAAACAAAAAAAAAAAAAAAAAAGAAAAACAATCTTTAGATACTTTTTGATATAGATAGTACAGTTGAGGCATCAGTGAAGGAGGGAGCTTTATGAAACTTCACAAAGTCTTGTCCACATTAGCTTGGAAAAAAACTCAATATGATTTTTTTGGAAGAACCTAAAGCTATTTGTTTCTGTCCTTCTTGCATTAGATATTCTGAAGACCGCTCAAGATAAGAAGAAAATAATTTCTCTGTAAAAGACCTTCATACTCATGACTTGAAGAAGTACAAGGCTTTCCTTGTGGTTATTATTTTTTTTTGAACTTCTATTTCAGACGTGATACCAATTTAATTAAAGATTCACCTGTAAGACTTTAAGGTGTATTTTTATTCCAGGTAATTATATGTTTTCAAGTAGGAAAAAAAAAAAGAAATGATTCCTTTCCTTTTGTATAACTGCTTTTAAATTGATTTAGGCAGATAAACAATTTTTAATTGAAGTGAACAAACAAAAAGCTGGATCGTCAATAGGACATCTATAACAAGACGATGTTATTGGCTAGGGTTGGCTATAGATAGTGATGCACTGCCTCTTGCTCAATGGCTCAATGACTCCTAAAAGTGGAATGTGAACAAGACTACTCTTTCACAATTTATCCCTGAGTTATGCCTAGAAGACATGGTTATATCTACATTCCCCCACCCTCACTTACCAGAGAGAAAACTCATTCAAAATGATTCAATGTAGAGAGTTATTGTTAAAAATTTATTTTTAACTTTCCTTTTTAAAAATTTTAAGTTTCACTTCTTTCCCTCCTTCCTACCCCTCCCCCACCCACGAAGAATGCAAGCAATATGACATCAATTATGCCTGTGAAGTCAGCCAAAACATATTAGCTGTGCTGCTAATAACAGTAACAACAACAAAAAATAGAAGAAACACAGGAATAAACACTTTTTGTCTGAGTGACAATCTCCAAAAGTCTCTGGAAATCTCTTCTTTCTGTCTTTAGTGGTTTGTCCCTCCAGTCCTGCTACACATCACAAAGAGGTGATATGTGTATATTACCCAGAATCTTTCTTATAACTATATTATGTATATTATATTATGTATATTACCCAGAATTGTTGTTCTTATGGAAGCAGCTCTAGAATCTTGTGTAGGAATAATTGGGAAGCAGTTAAAATGTGTGCTCACTGAGGTTGTGGTCTACGGTAACCCTATCTGATTCCCTTTTCTTAGCCTTGTCTGCCTACCATTATCTGGGTCCTGTACCAACTTCCATTGACCACGATATGTAAATAATTAATATGATTTCTAATTACATTCCATCAAGGTGTTAATTGGTAGGAGTACTTTAAGGCATACTAACTACTAAGCCTAGTAAAAATGCATGTATTTTAATGAAGGTTTTTAATGCCTTAACCTTTAAAGTTTTGAATTAATGCTGTCTGTGCCTTCCACTGACCACAGAAGGTTATGTGAAAGACAATTGCGGAGAGGGAAACCCCTCAAACTCACCACAAAGGCAGCTATCTCCAGGTTACAGAGCTGGATGAGCAATATCAGTTTTATATGTCATCCACATGACAGGCATATTTGATGATGATTTCCATTCATGCCTCTGTCCTTATGCTTATGGAATCCTATAGTTACTTCAGTGCTAATATCATAACAATGATATTAACTGTGTAATCCAGTGGGCAAAAGATAATTAGGTTGACCCTAAAACAAATCAGGCCAGAACTGCCAGAAATCAGACAGCAGTTCTAAAGATAATTTAATGAACTCTGGCAATCTTCTCTATTTTATGTTTATTAGGGATTCATGGTTATGCTTATATTTGTGGGTATAGATGAGTATTTCATTATAGGCTTATAATGATACTTTGATATATTTAACAACAGAATGAAAAGGGTTAAAACTAGGAGAAACTGAGATTTAGCACTAAGAAGTATTGCAATAGTTTCTGAAAATGTGTGGGTTGGTAAACAATTTTTCAGACCCATAACTTCTTCTGTCTGAAATAGTTTAAAAAACAACAATACTTTGTGTTTCTATAAATAAGTGCTTATCTGCCCCTATTTTAGCTCTAGATTATGTAAGTGACAGCTTGAGAACACTAGCATTACCTGGCCCCATTTCACCTCATTTACATGGAGATCTGGAAAAATCCTTATAACTTGAGCATCAAAGTAGACTGCTAAAATTTGATGAAACAAATTTAGCATTTAAAAATTTTATTTCTCAATAAATAAGGAACCAAAAAGATGCAAACAATTAAATGAACATTTTGTAAAGGAGGAAGGAATGTCAATTTGTTCACCACTAACTACCTTTCCCTTTTAAGTAATACAGCTGAGTCTATAGTCTAATCAGCTGGAGAGCACTGATGTCACTAATGACCCTATATACATAAGAAATTAATCTCAGATAAAAAAAGAGAAAAATATGTTATTGCCTTGTTTGTGTTACAGAAATGTGTCAGATAGGCATATTGGCTCCCTGGTTTCTGTGCAGAAGATCTGGAGCCTTGTTAGGAAATAAAAGACCAGGGACCTGACCTCTAACTAAATCATTTCAGACCCCTGAAGTGAAATGAGTTCCTGGCTCACATCTTGACATAGAATAATCTTTATTTAGACTTTGCTAAATCCCAGATCAGGCAAATACTTTATTTTGAACCATACAAATAAAAGAACAACTTGGGCCATCTGGTTTGGTAGCAGATGGTAAATATTTAACGAGGGAGCTCCCTATCCAGTCTCTAGTTATTAAATACAAAACATGATATTTTTATAATGTTTTTCATACTGACATGAAGTTTCATCTGTAGGGTTATAGAACATGCTTTGTGCATGATTTGTAATACTGTGACTATGCCCTGAATAAATAAATTAGGGCATTCATCCCAGAATGAAATAATTTCATTAACTTAGATGTCTAACTATCAGTGCAGATTTAATTTGGGTCATTGTACAGCTTATAATCAAATGTCTAGGACTTACTCAAATATGACTCAGTTACAATAGGTGATGAACATAGCTATGACCTCACATTTTCATGACTAATAATTCATAATTTAAGGGGAAAAACCTATATTAAAGGTGTTTCTATTCTTATGGAACATAAAACAATGGACTTAGTGACCATATGGGGTTCCTGAAAAAAAATATATATTTTACTAACCAGAAATATAATCAAGTAACCTCATGGTCTCCCCCCAATTTCATTTTTAATATTTTCTTCTAGGCTCTGTGTTTTATTTCCAGTTCCTCAAGGGAATGATGGATGTTGATGAGACAAGCTTGGCCTTGTTTCAGGTAGTCCTGGATCATTGGAGGAATGATTTTATATAAATAAAAGGCTATGGAAGATGCTATGTTATACCTATCCTCAAGGGTTTCAATTCAGAAAACATTATATCTAATTTTGTGTGTCTCCAAAGGCCACATAAGGTTACAAATATTTTCACAGTTCCCAGCAGATCTATTCAATTGCTGGCCTTCAGTTGCGTTTTTTTACAAAAACATTTTAGAAATGTTTTCCTCCAATTTTAGGTATCACAGAGATGTTGAAGATTCTAGTAAACTTGTTTCATAAGACTAAGGACGGACCTTCAACTGAAAGAGTAAAATTATCTTTACAAATAATTGTTTTTGCCTTCTATGATTAATGAAACACATTTTAACATTAATGTGTATATGCATGCAAACCAAAACATCCTCAGCAATCACTTTTTACTAAAAGCCTGGTTTATTTGTTTTGTTTCAGTGAGAGCAATGTCTCCTTCAATTTTACTGTTCTTTAATGTTTAATGACTTTTTTATAGTACACTTTTTAAAAATGTATCTCTTCCCCCTCAATGCCCACCCTCCAGTTCATCAAATCTTTAGATATAATATTTCACACCTATAGTTTCCCCATCTCTGCAATAAAAGGATAGGAGTACATATCTTTTTCATTTTTTCTTCAGGGTCAAATTTGGTCATTATAATTGCATAACTTCATTTTGGTGTCATCTTATTGTTCATTATATCTGCATTTTCTAGGCATATTTATTGTTTTTCTGCTACTATTTACTTACCCTTTGTCCCTTCACTTGTCTCCCCACAAATCTCTAGATTTTTCATATCTGTTACTTTTTCCAACACAGTAATATTCCATTACATTTATGTACCACATTTTGCTGAGGCATTCACCAATTGATGGACACCAACTGATGGGCGCCACCTACTTTTTTTCATGTCTTTGTTACCACAAAATATGTTTCAATGAATCTGTTGGTTTATCAGAAACTTTTTTTGTCTTTGACATTCTTAGGGTTTCTGCCTACTATTCGGAACTTTGTGTCATTTTAAAAACATGTATTTACAAATTGTTTCCTGAAATGACTGCACTAGTTCATAGATCAACAAGTAATTGGTGTTTGTCTTAGTGAAGCAGCCCTCCAAAATTAACTATTTGCATCTTTTGTTATCTTTATTATTTTGTTGTGTATAGGTTACTCTTAAACATCAGATTTGCATTACTTTGCATTTATAACATTAACTTGGTTTTTAATGGTTTATACTTCTTTTGAAAACTTCATATCGTGTGACTACTTATCCATTGGGGGATAGTTTTTGGTCTTCTAAATTACTAGGCATGAATGATTAAAGTGCATTGAGTTATTAGCCATGCAACCAGACGTTCAAATTAATAATAAACAATAATAATGGTATCAGTATGTCCATTTTATTAAGAAAGGTTTTAAAAATCCATTCTGTTTCACATGGCAAGAGACATATATAGGGCAATTCTTTACATAACTTATTTTAAAATAGGTCTGTCTTTAAGAGGATTAATATTGAAAGACATTAGCTATGAAATTTATAGAAGAGAAAAATAAGAATTGATTACTTCAAACTATGTTATTTTTAACAATATAGTAAAACCATAGTGAATATATCAAACTAGAAGGTCTCAGGGCAAAAATTCTGGAAGGTCAAGTACTTCCAAAAATGTGTTAACTTTTTTTTCTTTACAGGGCACTATGGAGCCAATTTCTTAATACAGGGTCCCATCATTGCATTGGAATACAAGCTCCTCGATGAAAAGGCTTCTTTCTTTTGTCATTTTATTCCCACCATATGTTATAGTGCCTGAAATATAGTAAGTACTTAATAAATACTGCTTCCTTGCTTGATAAAATCAATCCTGAAATCCAGAAAGTAGCTTTCTGCATTGACTGAAGCTCTGTTTTCTTTGTTGCTTAATTTCTTACTGGGTTGATCTGTCAGGCTAATATTGAATGCTTATTTGATACAGAAGTATCCTGGAGAACCCTTTGGGCAAGTCCAATGGAAACTGCTTAATAAATGCGCTAGGTTTTGTACACAATAAATCAAGAAGAGGAGGTAGTGAACTTGAAGAAAATATATTATAGCCTAGAGGCCATTCAGAACACTGATCGGCCCCTAGTTCTAACTTCTAAGTTTGAAACTTAGAAGTTCTATACTTCTAAGCATTTTCCTCTGTTACCTTCTAAATGCTGCTAATTTGGGATTTGACTTTCTCAGTGTTATGGTAGCCTCAGATCTTTTGCAGCAAAACATCTGTATAGTCAAGTTTATTTTTTTAACAAAACCTAGGAGAACTAGCATGCATCAATTGCCATTTTGAAACCCTGGGATATCTGGAACACTGATAATCAATAATCCTTGCAGGTGTTCATAGGGATAGGGAGAATTTCATCTGAAATCTTTTATTTTTTTGCCTTTTTATATAATTATGCTCTGTTCCAAGTAAATTATATTTGTAGAAAATGTAGAAATAAGGTTTTATGTCTTTCACTGCTGTTCTAAAAGTGTCATTTCAAATAAGTTAACCTCCCTTTGAGATTAACAACATTTTCACTCAAAGCCCTGGTAATGATAGGTTGTTTGATATATTGCAAGCTGATCAAACCAATGAACTCTCTTAGACCTTAAAGTCTTGACACTTATAATTTTAATCTTCAATATTATCATAAATTTTATTTACCCTCTGCATTATATGGAGTTCACAGCCAAAGTTGTTCTAACTTCATGTTAGAAATAGTGCACTCTGCTTGAATAAACTGATTGGCTGTTGACCTTCATTCTTGAAGAGGCCCAAAAGGACATTGCTTTGTTGGAGTCAACATATAGTATCTTTGAATGTGGCTTATCAGACCAATACAAGGTCAAAATGCTCTACCAGAAGTAGAGCCCAGATAGTCCATATGAACATTTAGAGGAGGGATGTCCTTAAATTTGTACATCTCATGTTTGTTTTGATCTACTGTAATTCTGCTTTGCCCATAAAGCACAGGGCCTTCTTTAATGTAGGCACAACATGCTGGGCAGTTGCCATTGTCTGTCATGTCATGCAATTGATTCCCAAGTTCTTTAGCGAGACTTTGAGAGTGTTCTTTTATTGCTTATTCTGGCCACAATATGAGCTCCTTCCTTGTATGAGTTCTCCTTAAAAATAGCCTTTTAGGCAAGCATACATTTGGCATTTGAACAATGTGACCAGCCCATCAGAGTTGCCCTATCTTCAGTAGAGTTTGAATACATGATCTTTTAGCTCAAGAAAGACTCTTAGTGTATGGTACCTTTTCTTGTCAGGTAATCTTCAGAATCTTCCTAAGATAATTCAAATGAAAATGATTCTGTTACCTGGCACTGTTGATGCCATTGTTCTGGAGGCAGAGACTAGGAAGTGAATGTTTCTGGCTAGGTGGATTTACACAAATGGCAGATAGACAGGTATATAGGTACTGTCACTTCACAGGTAGATCCCTGTTGGAGATAATAATGTTCAGGTCCTTTAATCTACCTGCTTCTATAGAAATTAAAAATCACGATTGGAAACCTAGGAAATCTATGAAGAACATAAACACAGAAAACTGTCCTTCCCCCTCCTTTTTTTGAGGCACATAGTTGAACCAGCTTGATCCCACTTCCCAATCTCTAGTCACAGAAGACACTTATAGGGAGATGAGTGAAACCTGAACCTTGGGGATACCATGGTCACTGCTGTACGTTTTGACAAAGTCCATTCTCTTATCCCGGTGAAAAGTTCATTTAATTCCTTATTCTTCTGTAATGTGATATGAATGTGGGAGAGAAGCAGAGTAACAGAGAAGAAGTTGTTAGTTTCTGTCTGCCACAGCCCTCCTTCCAGATCCCATTATATGTCTTAAAAGTAATAGTTGTCTAGAGGTGCATCTGATTACCTTACATATCAAGCTTTGAAACTGCTAGCACCAGTCTTTATTTTTACAAAAATTCTGTGTGCTAATTGTACTCTAAAATCACTGAAGGAAACAAAGTACAGGAACTCCAAAGAACTAGAATACTGGTATTGATCTACAATGCTTCTTAAAATATGTGCCTCAAGCCCCCTTAGTAAAATTTCTTCTTCATTTCACATAATGTGTAATTGGAGCAATTAAATTTCAAAAAAAGGGAAAAATTAAGCAAATGCAAAAAGCAACCTAATGTCTTGAAAGTTTAGATAGAGATGGGACAAACCCCTACATGCTGTGATCCTTAGATTCTATGAACCCCAATACGACTGGGAGCTGGTTCATGCCATACCATCAGGTACTTATGTTTTGATGAATATTGAATCACTCTACATCTTTTCTACCAGATTTTCACTGAAACACTCATCATAAAAGCCATCCAAGCAATCGAATCTTTGTGGAGAGGCAGGTGACAGAGATTGTTAGATTTTTGTTGGGGAACATTATCAGGGGTAATCTCAGCCTAGCCTGAAAACTGATAATTTCCTATTTTAACTAATTAATCTTCTTACCTAGGTGCCAGAGGGAGAATGGCATAACAGATAGTGAACTGTTCCCATCTCTGCTACATAATGGCTATATGCCAAGGCAAGTCACTTAATCTCTAAATGCCTGAAGCAACACTGTAAATTTCACTGCAAGTACCTGGATTGTGTTGGCAGTTGGAGTTTTCTCACTGAGAGGTCTCTCAGTCAGTGAAATCTTAGAACCAGTAAAAAGACAAAAAACTTAGGTGCTAAGCCAATGGTTAAAAAACTTTTGTTTTGCTCTTGGCAAAGTATTATTTTTTGCCAGGAGGAATTGTGACACAATATGAGTGATGACACATTCAGATGTGACAGTTAATGTAAATTTCATTAAATTAACTCTCTTAGCAGAAACATATCACACAGTAGTGTGACCTGATATACCCTTTCTGTGTTAAAAGCTGCTTTCCCTAGTTAGGGGAAAGTTTATTGTTGGTCCTTTCTTTTTTAACGGTAACAATACCGTGACGGAGCATCTTGACTTGTGCAAGAATTGACTTAAGTGAGGCAGAATTGCATGAAGTTGGCCTCCTCATTCTCTCTTCTAGAATAATAATAGTCCAATAGCAAGAGAAAAGTCAAGATGATGGGTGATGACCTGGGATGCACTGGATGACCTTGGCGTCTTTAACGTCTGATCAAGTTTTAAATGCAGCAGAGTATTGTTCTCATCCACCCATTCCACCAGGGGAAGTCTTCACATGCTTGGAGTAAACATTCTCTTAACTTACCAACATGTTTGAAATCTGTCAGTTATCCTCAATCTGGTTTAGCCTGTGTGCTAAAAGATTTTACCATGGTATGGACTGCCCATGTTACAGCTTCTTGGAGTCACAGGTGAGAGTTGAGAAAAAGTAGATAACAAAGGTGGAGGAGAAGTCCTGAGAAAGGTTTGGGAAAACCTCACACCCTCTAGAGGTGCTAATCCTTTGAATATCCCATACACCCTGTACAACAATCTGTGGCAAAGTAACCCTGATGGCTTGTCACTAAAGCTATTCTCCATAGATTGGTAGAGGTCTAGTGCCTGATAGGATGATTCAGAGACAGAGCATCAATCATTATTATTTTTTGCTTCTTTAGCTCTTAGGAGGTAGAGAAAAACAGATGTAGAAGATGTAACTGTGAACTTATTTAGAAAAACTATGGAGTTTTCTTGTGCCTTTAAAATGATCTTAATTCTTTATAAGTGATTATTAAAATTGGGTGTTAGTGAGTTTTACATAAAAACCAAATCTATTCATCAAAGGCATTCAAGTAAGAGGAAGTTAGCAAAAGTAATAAAAATAACTTCATGTAGCTATAAATATTTTAACTATATCACTTGATCTTTATGACAGTTCTTTGTATTATTTTCCTGATTTTAAGGAGAAGGGAGATGAGGCTGAAAGAGATAAAAATGTCTTCCCAAGGTCATATGGCCAGAGAGCTGGTACTCCTGACTCCTAGTTCTGTGCTTTTTGTCTTTTATATATTTTTTTTTTGTTTTAAAGTTAAACTGATTTAAATTTTCTTTAAGTGAACTTTTATAAAATGCCCTTCACAAGTTTAAGACATACTTTTCTGATTACTAAAGACTATATGTGTGTACCCATCTACATATGCATATATGTATATATTTTACATATGTATGTGTATATATACATGTCTTTTTTAAATAGCTCACCTGCATTAAAATTTATAAGATTTACATGAAGAAGTTGTTTACTTGATCCTAAAGCATATATGCACAACCAAGATAAATCCTAAGAATATGGTACATGTATATATTTAAACAAAGCCAAATTTATCTATGTGATTAAGATCTAAAAAAACAGAGTTACCAAGCAACTTTCCAGAATATCATGTGATGTCACAGCAAGTTTCAACTTGTTGAAACTATAATTATATTATGCCTACCTTAGAACAGTGGTGAACTATATATAATTCCTTGCTATTAAAGATGAACACTGGATATAATGAGAAAGCAACTAGATTTTTGTAGAACATGAAGCAAAGCCAGGAAAATTGACCTTTTTCCAAAATACAGTCCAAAGAGTGGAGAAAAAGAATCATTCTTCACCTGATTGTTTAAATATTTCTTATGGCCCTGAGGAGAGCCAAAGAAAGGATAAAAGAAAATCAAAACAAACAAACCCCCTCCAAAACATAAAGCTTTACCTAATGATCTTTCTTTACTTTCAGTAGCACTTTAAGGATTGCCAAGAGCTTTAAATATATTACCTCATTTTATCTTTGTGATATACATGCTATTATTATTTCCATTTTATAGATGAGAAAGCTGAAGCTCAGTACTGTCTGACATTGACCACAAACTCAGATTTTTCTTTCTCTTTGTTGACTGGTTTGTCTACTGTGTATACAATTGCTTAGTATATATTCTTATATTAGCTTTAATTTTAGAAGTGCCTTGTAATGGAAGAGCAAAGCACTAGTTAATACCAAAATCAAGTCAGAAAAACAATATTTACTTTATCTAAGCTAGAGAGATTAAATTCTTTCCACAAATTGTTCCGTCATAACTTTGACCAGGTAAGAAATCTATGTGTAACCCAGAAATGCATAAATTGTCAGAGAGAATTAATGACTTCTGTAAAGTCTTTAAAAAGTAAAATGGGAGAAATAGGAAAAGGAAGAGCCAAATTTAAAATTACATGTGCCACAATATATATTGTGGAAAAATTAAATTACAAAGAGAAATATCTACATACTTCTTGAATTTAAGTAAATGGCAACTTGAAGCACAAGGAAACTGGGAAATAAAGAGCTTTTTAAATAGATTGTGTTAGAATCTGGACCTATGATTTCTTTGGTGTAGGGAACTCCTGGATCAGGTAATGTCCATTCACCCGAATGTCAGCACCTTCTCTGCCAATTATACTAGAGAGTTGCCAAGAACCCTGAGTGTTTTACTTGCCTAGGGTGATTCACAGCTTGTGGGTGTCAGAGGTGGGACTAGAATCAGGATTCATAATGCATTTATTGAGCATTTAGCTCAATAAGCATTTAATATATACCAAGCATAGTGGTAAGCATAGTGTTAGGTGCTGGGGATAAAAAGATAAAACATGCACACATACATGCATAAATACATACACATAAGCATAGACCACGCCCCCTAATAGAAAGGAAAGGACTGTCTTTTGACACTTTTTTTTTCTTTTTGTGTCCCCAATGCTTATTATAACACCTTGCACATAGTAGGTGCATAATAAATATTTATTGACTGATCAACTGGCACAGAAGTACAGGCACGGACATCAATACTTTTCCTCAGTCATTGTCATTTTATAATCTTAACATTAATACAGAGCTTTGACTAGTACAGGGAAGCATTAATGTCCTTGAGCTTCGTTCAGTCCATGCATCAATTACTATATAAGCTTTGTTTTTGTTAATTAAGTGTCTCTGAAACATCTTTTTACCCACAGTGATTTAATGAGACTGGTCAAGTTTGTTAAGAGAGTATCACCTTTAAGATATTGTATCTATCAAAATTTTAGTAAAACTTTTGATCCATTCTATATGGCAGTCATTGATAAGTCAGGGAGTTAGATTTGACTTGAATAAATAAGAATAATAGGCATTGGGAGATTACCACTGGCTCAGTGTCAACCTGAGGCTAGAAAGGATGTATTTTTAAAACTGCAGGTTTCATTGACAAAGGGTAGTGGTATCAAGTAATATTCGATAGAGAGCAGTCTCAAGCTTGCTCCATCCAATGAATGTACCAATGGCCAGGAGAAAGGAATTAAAAATATTCTTGGTGCTAGTAGTCTGATGGCTTAAGACAGTAATTATTTCTGGAATTTCATTAGTATAGGAAACTCTGAGGGGAGGAAACCCTTTCTAATCAATGTAATTGGGAACATCTCTGAAACCTATAGTCTTGGGCTATTGCCTATAGGATTGAAAGGTCAAATGACTTATTCAATGTCACATGGACCTTATGAATCAAAGGTAGAACCTCAATCTGTCTTCAGGCTTTAATACTATCCCCCACACCACCAAGCCTCCAACAAGATGAGAATCTACTTATTGAGTCCCTGTTCTGTGAGGGCAATGACTTTATTTATTTGTTTTCCTACTTTATCTTCAAAATCTTGGACATTGCTGGATCTGCATGCAACGTTAAGGAGAATACAAGGAAACAACACTGTCCCTGGTCTCAAGGTGTAAGCTACCTAATTGGGAATATGAGGCATAAACACAAGGAAAAACGTAAACAACAATATTGTAAGGAAATAGCCACGTTTGAAGCCCTAATGATCATCAACATCAAGGAAGGAGAAAAATAGGGAAATATGTGACCAACAATATGGATATTGCCTCCAAGGAACAAACAATCCATGCCTACCCACACTGAATGATTTCTGTCTTTTCCTTTCCATGAGTGTTCCAGAAGGGCTCAGTGTCCTGAAGGTCTTCCTCACTGTTTCTTCACGTTAAGAGCATATTAATAGAATACACCAGCTATCCCTCAGGTAGTCCTCATTGAAATCATGTGATGAACTCATCATTTTTCAATGACACATTTCTGCATGTTTACTCCCTTTTTTGGTAGCTCTTTATTTGTTCTATGTTACAGCATGTTCGCATCCACCATGTGTATCTCTATTCCCTGCTGTGTAATAGTCACTTTAAATTCTTCACAAACCATAAAGAATCATGGTGACTAGCTATTAAACAATGCCAGTAATATATTGAATTTTTTTAAATGGTTCTTTGTCTCAGGAGGAAGTCTGGAGTCATTAAGGGAGCTTTGCAGTTCCCAAAGGCAAGCTTGTTTGCTCTTCTCCCACTGCTTAATTAAGAGCCCAACTCCTTGTTGATTTGCAGTGTCTGTCCAAAACAGATACACTGATGGAGAAGCTCTATAAATTTTCCATATTTCATCCATTCTTTATCCATCATATGTCACCTAATTGATGTAATGGGCAGACAGCTGAACTTGGGAGCCAGGGGAAAAATGACTGAATTAGAATCCTGCCTCAAACTCTTAATAATTATGTGACCTTTGGCAAGATTCAATATAGTTCAGAATCAATGGCCAGATTACTTATTAATTTATTTATTTACTCAAAATCTCTAGTGATCTAAGCTCAGCTTCAGTCAGCTTGCCTGGGGGCCTTCCAGGAACAATCTATAGACACTCAAGCTCTGCAGCAGGAGACTAAGTTGGGTCTGCTAGGGCAGGCTTCCTGAATTTCCAGGGTAGCCACTGGATCACAGTTAAGGTACTCTGTTTGAACACTCAGACTCCATAGCAGTCAGCTTGCCTCTCATCTCAGCCTCCTCCCCCTTTCCAGCTATATGCAGCTGCCAGATGCCCTACAACAACTCCACTCCCAGGCAGAACCTCCACTGGATAAAGATAATCTAACTGAATGATGATAATCTACCTGAACTCATTTATCAATTACTAACGTACTTTTATCTCACCATACCTTCTCTAATCCTTTGATTCGGAATCCCAGATGTCATTATTTAAATATCTTTCTCCATTCTCCACAGTCAGCTCCTTTATCCCCATCCTGTTCAACCTAAACCTTTCAATGTTGTACTTTAAGCCTATCTACACCTTCCCCTGTCCTCCCTGGAATGCTTGCTCCAGAAGTAACAGACTAGCTTTCATCTTAAACCTTTCTTCCTTCTCACTCTTTGTACCCTGTTGCACTCACTGAGACCCAGCTTCCGACGATACAACTTCCTGGATGCTGCAATTGAGCCTTTATTCATACTTCTCCACTTCTGGTTAAGGGAGTAAACTGGAATTAGGAATGCCTTGAAATTCAAAGGAGGTAATAGATGTAAGCAATTTGCAATGCCAATTATTATTATTTTATCTTATAGTCACCAAGGCCTCTAGTTTGATGATATCTTCATTCCCTGAGCCTTCTACTATTTTCCAGTTGAGCTTAAGTAATTTTAATAGAGCATTAAATTGGTATGAGTATGTTGGAAAATGTTTAACAACTTGGTTCTCTGATTTCGGAGGGGTAAATGCTCACAATGAAAATTTAACAATGGGCTCTGAAGCCTATTAGAACTGGCTCTAGCACACCCCTAGTTGAAATACTCCTTGCTCCTCAATGGTGCTTTCAGGTTCTATCTCTACCACCGTCACTCAATAATCTCTCCTCCCTTGAGGTTTATTAAAACTCATACTTATCACTCAATCAAGATTAAGGTGGTTAATATCTACAGACCTACAGGACATTCTCTTTCTTTCCTTAATCAATTTAATGCCTGGCACGCAATCTTTCTCCCTCAACTCCTGTCCTCATACTAGGGGATTTCATCCATACATTTATTTACTTTTTCTATCTCTATTTTATTCATCCATCAATTTGTCTACCTATCCATTAGTTTATCCATGCATTTATTCATATATATGTATGTATTTATTCATGTACTTATTTATCTATTAATTTCTTTCTTTTCCATCCTTCTTTCCTTCCTTCCTTCCTTCCTTCCTTCCTTCCTTCCTTCCTTCCTTCCTTCCTTCCTCTTTCACCTAAGCAGCCACTCAGAGTCAGATCACATTATTCATCCATAGGGATCTCTGACTTATTCAATTTATCACCTGGGTTGGTTCTCTATTCTTCAGGGAGCCTGGTGCTCCTCAAGGAGTTCACTATATTGACTCTACACTTATTTCTGATGCTCTATTCCCTTAGTCCACTGTAGCTCAGAACTTCTGAGCTGACAAGAACTGAATAGCGAGTACAGGTGTGTGCTACCATTCTTAATGTAGATCAAAGAAAATTCATTTCTGTCTTCACAGATGGAGGAAGTCTTTTCAAAAAAAGATAAAATAGATGAGACAGAATGCCACAATACATAATAAAGTATACAATGCCACCATACAATAAATAATTTTCATTCTCCTCAAAGGAGAGTTGAATCTGCAAGGCAAGAACACTAAGAGACTCTACTCCTAGGATGTCATGGCTGACATTCTTTGTCTGTCAGGTAGTGAATATGGAATCAAGCCCATGTCCTCTGATTCCAAATCCTCTGCTATTTCTATTATATTATGCTGCTTCTCTGCTTGAAAATTCAGGAATAATTATCTATTATGCCCCATATTAGTATGGTTTTCTTTTTTTTTTCTGGCAATTTTGATGAAAAATAGTGAAGAGGACATAGAGAAGATTAAGAAAAGACAAAAGTGAAATTAGATGTTAAAAAATTATTTTGCAGAAACAGTGAAACAATTGGAGTTAATTTGACCTGGAGATATTTTGAAAAAAAAATGTATTCAATGACTTTCATGAAAAGGGAAAGTGTCTTCTTTTCTCAGGCTAAAATAGAATTAAATAAACATAAGGAGTATTTAGGTCTTTGATCTTATTCACAATTCAATTCAAATAAATTAGTTTCAATTCAATTCACTTGATACAGTAAATAGATAACTGGACTATGTCAGGAAGACTTGGGTACAAATCCCACTTCAGACATCCACTAGCTCTGTGTACCCTGGGCAAGTGTCTTAATCTCTATGTGACTTAGCTTTCTCATCTGTGAAAAAAATAGGTTGGTCTTGATTACTTTTATATTCTTTTCCAGCTGTAAATCTGTTATCCCATAATTCAGCTGAATTGAATAAACATATATTAGGTACTTACTATGTGTAATGCCCTTTCCTCTAAGTTCCTTCACTTACACAATTCAAGAGCTAATGACTCAGAAGCATTTGCTTTAATCAAACACAAAAATAACTATCAATTTATCAAAATATGTTGAAAAAAATACACTTATTATTGTGGTGGATTGGCTAGTAGTGTCAGATTTAGATGTTTTACTTCACATTTGGCTAGTGTCTATTTCATGAAGTCCAAACCAGTATTTGAAAGGCATCAATAGGAAGTGATATGTTTCAAATGGATAAAAGGCATCTGTTTTACAAGCTAGGAGTTTGACTGACGCATGAAGGTAGTCCTTGTAATAAATTAACAATTAGCTGTGGTTTTAATCTTTAATCAAGTTATTCAAACAGGGTCTATTCACACCACAACTAGGGCATAATGGGGATATGCTTTGTTTCTTTTTGCTTTGTTTTGTTCCACTAGAAAACATTCAGATACTGCATGAGGCAAAACATATCACAGGAATAATCAGAAAGGTAGAATGACATCCAGGGAGCCAAGGTAGCTGAAAATAAAACAATAATTTAGGACACTTGTTCGTTCATTTAATTACCTGCAGAGGAAAGGAATTACAAGGACAAGTTTGAACTGATGGCATAAGGATGCAGGAAGGATGGTAGATCATCAGGATCATTTCTGTACTTCCCTCACATTCATCTCTTAATGGAGATTAGAAAAGACATGTCCCTTAAAATTAACTTAAATTTGAAACACTGACTTCAAGGAAAAATCCTAGTAGTCGGGTACTGTGGTAGTTATTTCCTCCCAGTTTATGGTTTCTTCTTCCTGAAAACTTGAGGTCATTTATAATTAAAGTCCATCAGTATTGGAAATGAGATTTCAATGGATGACACATTCTTCATGTGAAAAGGTTCTATTGTATGGACCTTTGATATTAAGTTGAAATATATGTATTTATATATATATTAATGCATACACAGATAGCATATATACACATATATATGCATATATAAACGCATATGCATATATGTGTAGGGTGTGTGTATGTGTGTGGCAAACATTTAATGAAGTTTTTTCCTCAATTTTCATAATTTATCCTGCTATAAAGATCTCTTTATAACAACAACTTTCATTATCTCCTCCTCCATATTATAGTAGTGATCCTATTACTCTAATTTTTGCCCTCAGCCAAATCAGCTCTGGGTCAGTTCCAATAATTACAATATCTTTGTGTTTATCTTACTCAAGGTTTTCCCTGATATCAGAATTTCTCTCCCATCAATGATTAAAGAAGGAGGGGGCAGTCTCCTAATATTTTAATGAATTGGGAGAGGGGGACAGAAGAATAAGGAGAATTTGGATAACTTCATCCATTTCTATAAATAGTCTAAACAAGACCCCTTCTATCTCAGGTGATCCACAGGTACCCTAGAAATTCATACAGGAAGGTAAGTGGTACATTGAAAAGAGGACTGGGCCTGGACTCAGGAATACCTGAATTCAAATTCAGCATCAGACACAAGATAGCTGTGGAACCTTGGGCAACTCGTTTAATTTATGCTTGTTTCAGTTTCCTCAACTGTGAACCTGAGATAATAACACCTACCTCACAGGGTCATCGTGAGGATCAACAAAGTAATATTTGTGAAGTTTGTAGCACAGAACCTGGCATATAGTAAGCATTATATAAATGCTAGAATATTATTATTTTACTCTCTAAGTTTGCTGTCTAGAATAATCCTGGGTACTCCTTCAAAGTACAAAGCAATGAGGGTTGATAGAGAATCTAATAACCCTCTTATCCAAGGAACCTCATTCCCCTTTTCCTTCAAGGCATCTAGTAAGAGAGTAGAAAGAGTACTGGGACTAGAGGAAGGAAGAAATGAGTTCAAATCTAGTCTCAGACAATAACTCTGTGAACTTGGGCAAGTCACTTAAGCTCTGTTTGCACCAGTTTCTTCTATTATTAAGTAGAGATAATAACGACACCGATTTCCTAGCATTGTTGTGACAAGCAGATGAGGTAACATTTGCAAAAAGCACTTTCCATAGTGCCTGATGATAAGTGTGATGCAAGTGCTTATTCCCTTTTTTTCCTCTCCCCTCCTCTCCTCCTCTTCCCTCTCCATTAAATTGAAAATACAGGGAATTGCTGAGTGTCAAGAGAGCCACCTATCTGGGGTCCAACAGAGGCCTCAAAATGTGGAGTACTACCTTGATATTGAGTCTCTCCATCATGGGGAATGCATTCAAGTTAATGATAGATTTAAGCCATTTCCTTGAATATGCAGCCGACTTAACTTAGTTTCATGGAGGAAGGAAGTCTGAGTTAATTTCTCTGACTTGGATCTCTATCCCTTATTTCTTCTTGAACCGAGGTCTGACTTATACTAGGAACTCCTTCACTGGGTTGGGAAGCCACAGTTCAGAAATTTCTTCTCGTGAAAGCATTGTTATTTCTCAGTTGCCACTTTCATGTAAAAATAAAGAAAACGAAGTGCCCATTATCCACATTACATATTTTCTTGCAGTTTAAAAAATATTAACCTATCAAGGAGTATTTAATAAATATCTACAATGCACCAGGTCATATACAAAGTATGTATAAAAAAAGAAAATAGTCTCTACTCAAATTATGTAAAGTTCAAAATGACAATGTTTGTTAAACATACGAATTTGGGAATCCCTTGTAAAAACTCCATGAGCTCTCAATAGACCAACAGTTCAATTTTAGACTTTAGCTAACAAAGAATTAACCACTGAATGATCGGAACAAAGTCAAAATGAACGAAATGTGACATTTAGTTAAAAAAAATAGCAGGAGTTTTCTGTTCCTTATGACACAAAAAAAGGTTCCTAGTTTATACTATAGCTAGAACTAAGACTAATCTGGCATGGTTTAAATCACATATGTCTAGAGATTAATTGTATTTTAAATATATGAAACAGGTTAGTTTATACTCCAATCTTCAGAATTTTTGAATTCCGATTGCAATTATAGTCTATATTGCAACACTTAGTATCTGATTATGTACTGCCTTCTATGACTCCCTAATCATTTCACTTATTACTATTTCTTCCCCTCATGGGAAGGCAAGTTCTAGTGTATATGTTTGTTTCTATGTGTCTGCACGTTTTGAATGTGTGCATGTGTGTATACTGGGGAAGATGAGGTTGGGAGAGATTGTGTGTACTTTATATCACATTACATTGATAATTACTAACATGTATATAGCATTTTAAGATTTGCAATATTAAGAAATATTGTTTAAATTTCTGAATAGATATGCTGAAAGCTTTTATAATATTCCCCTTGATGTATTATGTGGAGAGATGGGTTATTCAATATCTAAGGTATTTTTTTCCCCATTTTAATAGATATTATATACAGGAAATATATTGCGGTGTCCTGGAAGATTGATCTTCACATAGTCTACACACACACACACACACACACACACACACACACACACACACACACACACACATACTCACACAATGTTTCCTTACTGATGACAAATTTCTTGAATATTTTAAAAGGACATGGTACTAATAACATTGAAATACACTACAAAGACTCCACAATAAAATTCACAGTGACTTAAATGCTTAGTGGAACTTCAAATATTAAAACTACTTATTGTCCAGACTCTGATAATATGAATAATATGAATATTGTTAAGTTAGTCTTTCACTGAGAGAGAGAGAGAGAGAGAGAGAGCATGTCTCTAATCAATAGTGATTTAGTGCACTTTTTCATATGACTATAAACAGCTTTAATTTCTTCCTCTGATAACTGCCTGTTCATACATTTGGACCATTTATCAACTGGAGAATGACTTGCATTCCTGTACATTTGACACAGTTCTCTATATAATTTAGAAATGCGACCTTTATCACAGATGCTAGTTGCAAAAATTCTTTCCCAGTTTTCTTCTTCCCTCCTAATCTTGGTTGCATTGAGTTTGTGCAAAAACTTTTCAATTTATTGTAATCAAAATTATCCATTTGGCACTTCATAATTTTTACTATCTGTTGTTTAGTCAGAAATTTCTCCATTGTCGAATAATCTGACAAATACACTGTCTCTTGGCCCCCTAATTTTGTTTGTAGTATCAGTCTTTGTACCTAGACCATGTATCCATTTGAACTTTATTCTTGTGTATGGTGTCAGTGATTGGTCTATGCCAAGTTTCTGCCATACTCTTATGCAGTATGCCTAGCAATTTTTGTAAAACAGTGAGTTCTTAGCCCAGAAGCTGGAGTACTTGGGTTTAAGTACTTGGGTTTATCAAACAGTAGATTGCTATATTCATTGACTACTATGTCTTGAATACCTAACCTATTCTACCGTGCTATCCCTTTACTTCTTAGCCAGTGCCAAGTGGCTTTGATGATTGATTCATTATAATACAATTTGAGATCTGGTAGGGCTAGACCACCTGCCCTAGCATTTCTTTTCCTTAGTTCCCTTGATATTCTGGACCTTTAGCTCTCATGAAGAAAGATTTTGAACCTGTTTTTCAACATGTTGAAATTAAAGTGCCAATAGGTTGTCCAATTTTGGAGATGTTCAGCAGGCAAAATTAGAAATGCAGAACTGATGTTTTGAAGGAAGATTGTGACTTGAGACATAGATTTGGAACTCAGTCTTTTTCGAATTGTTAATTGAAATGAATGCAATCTCCAAGAGTGAGGTTGTAGACAAAAGAATCTGGAGAGAAAGAATCTTGGGGAAACATTTGCATTTAAAACTCCTGCTTTGCTTGCTACAAAATGCCTCACTTTACTAATCATGAAAACCAAACTAGTCTGGAGTACTTGAAACAATGAATGCAGATCAAATATCTGTGTATTTCCCCCAGTTTTCAACAACTGCCTTCAAATAATTTTCATCAATGAATTTAGAATAGTATTTTAAACATATTTTACAATATTCTGTGTAATCTTTCTGCACTGTTGACTTTATCTCATTTTTTTTTGCCTTGTCTGACAACATCTAACAGTGAAATCTATTTTTTTATTATTACTTACTTATTTTTTGATTTTTGCTTTGCTTTTTTTAAAATTTTTGGTCAGGAAATTCCTATGACCGCAAAAGTGATAAATACCAAAATGCCACAGAACAAGGTTTTTTTTTGTTGTTGTTGTTTTGTTTTGTTTATCTGGTATTTTAATTTTAGCTATGTGAAACTCTAGGAATTTTCAGTTTTTTAAAGTATAATATTTTATAAATTTCTTAGAGAGAGTATGGCACAGTGGAGAAAGTTGACCTTGAAGCCAAAAAGATCTGGGTTCAGATCCTGAGAATATCCATTAAATTCTCAGTGTTCTAAGCAGTTTTCTAAAATTAAGTGCAGAATGTCAACCTGCATTGACAGAGGAAGTTTTATCACTTCAGAGTTTCCCACAGGGATGAAATCATAGGTCCAGTCTCCAAAAAGAGATAAGCCAGGAACCTAGCTTCTTTCTCATGGTATTAGAAAATAAAAATATTGCTGGTATAAAAGTACATTCTGCTTCAGCTTCTCTGTAATACTACAACCTGTTTGCAGATAAGGTTACTGATTATAGCTTCCCTTTTCTAAGCCATACTATTTCTAATACTTTTATACTACTGAGTAGAAATTATAAATCATGGTTTTCCCATCTCATCAATATATCCTGCTAAACTATAATATGTGTTCTGATTTTCTTGGGATTCAAGTTGGCATAAAATGACAAATGGCATGTACTTAATGGTTAGCTAAATAACATATTTTAAGACAGTTTGTCTGACTGGACCTCCTTTATAAAATACTATTCCACAGATGCAAAATATTTCTTTGAAAAATTTTGGCTCCACTATCTTTTGTTTCTATGAAAAGTCACATGAATAAGAAATATAAATTATTGTACTAATCAATAAGATGTTCAATGAATGTTAATTTATGGACTACTTATTAAAAAAAAAAAAACCTCTGGCATACAAACAGTCAATTTTTTTCTTTGTGATTAACAAACAAAGTGGAAATTTTCAAACTATGCAAGAAAAACGTCCAGAATTAATGGACATAAAATTTTTGTCAAATGGGCAGATAGTTATTCTTATCTGTGAAGGTCACTGTTGACCAAAACAGTGAATATTTTGCCCAAAACACAATTCTGAAACAAGAATGACCCTATAGAGATAAGCGTCTGATACAGTGTGTCAAGATTATAGGTAATCTGTTCCAAGATTCAATTGAAGGTTAAATGGCTCCAGTGAAAATTAAGCTGTAAGCTCTGAAAGCACAAAATTTAGTAGTCAAATATATCATCTTATAAAAAAAAAAACAAAAAACAAGGCAGCAATTGGAAGTTAGTAAGCCATAATTTTTTTTCTGAGTTTTTTTTTTTATTTTAAATTTATTTATTTATTTAACTTTTAGCATTCATTTTCACAAAATTTTGGGTTCCAAATTTTCTCCATTTGTCCCCTCTCCTCACCCCAAAACACCAAGCATTCTAATTGGCCCTATCACCAATCTGCCCTCTCTTCTATCATCCCTCCCTTCCCTTGTCCTCATCTTCTCTTTTGTCCTATAGGGCCAGATAACTTTCTATACCCCATTACCTGTATTTCTTTTTTCCTAGTAGGAAGAATAATACTCGACAGTTGTTCCTAAAACTTTAACTTCCAATTTCTCTTCATCCCTTCCTCCCCACCCTTTCCCTTTGAGAAGTCAAGCAATTCAATTTAGGCCATACATGTGTAGTTTTGCAAATGACTTCCATAAGAGTTGTGCTGTGTAAGACTAACTATATTTCCCTCCATCCTATCCTGCCCTCCATTGCTTCTATTCTCTCTTTTGATCCTGTCCTTCCCCAAGAGTGTTGACTTCAAATTATTCCTTCCTTCCACTGCCCTCACTTCCATCCCCCCCCTTACCCTGCTTATCCCCTTGTCCCCCACTTTCTTGTACTGTAAGATAGGTTTTCATACCAAAATGAGTGTGCATTTTATTCCTTCATTTAGTTAAATGTGATGAGAGTAAGCTTCATGTTTTTTCTCACCTCCCCTCTTTTACCCTCCACTGAAAAGTCTTTTGCTTGCCTCTTTTATTAGAGATAATTTGCCCCATTCCATTTCTCCTTTCTCCTCCCAATATATTTCTCTCTCACTGCTAAATTTCATTTTTTTAAGATATGATCCCATCCTATTCATTTCACTCTATGCTCTGTGTCTGTGTGTGTGGTGTGTAATTCCACCCACTACCAGATACTGAAAAGTTTCAAGAGTTACAAATACTGTCTTCCCATGTATTCATTAGTCTCCATCTGTTCCATTCTAATTTTGAAAGAACTATTTTCTTCAGTGAGCTTTTGCACCTCCTTTTCCATTTGGCTAATTCTGCTTTTGAAAGCATCCTTCTCCTCATTGGCTTTTTGAACCTGTTTTGCCAATTGAGTTAGCCTATTTTTCAAGGTGTTATTATCTTCAGCATTTTTTTGGGTCTCCTTTAGCAGGGTGTTGACCTGCTTTTCATCCTTTTCTTGCATCTTTCTCATTTTTCTTCCCAGTTTTTCCTCCACCTCTCTAACTTGATTTTCAAAATCTTCTTGAGTTCTTCCATGGCCTGATACAACTGAATATTTATTTTGGGTGTTTGGGATACAGAAGCCTTGATTTTTATGTCTTTCGCTGATGGTAAGCATTGTTCTTCCTCATCTGAAAGGATGAGAGGAGATATCTGTTCAGCAAGAAAGTAGCCTTCTATGATCTTACTTTTTTTTCCCTTTTTTGGGCATTTTCCCAACCAGTTACTTGCCTTTTGGGTCCTTTGTCAAGAATAGGGTATACTCTGGGAATCTGTGAGATCTCAGTTCCTTCAGGGTGGCACAATCAAGCATGTACTGTTCTGGACACAGAGAGTTATTTTTGTGTCCAGAATCTTAGCAATTACCTCTCCACAGCCACCTAGCCTCCAGTTCCCAAGTCAGCACTGGGGGCTGATTTTCAGATAAGCTGGATGGGCAGGGCCGCCATTCAGTGTGAGACAAAGACCAGCTCAGCCAGATCCTCTGCCCAGGGCAGAGGTAAGACTCAGATCTTCAGTGCCCCCAGGGGTTTTTACACTCCAACAATGAAGCAGCTGGTGTGCAACCTCTGTGGCTGCTGCCTCCTGCCAGAGCTATGGAAAGTCTCTTCTCCTTTCCTGGCCATCTCATAAAACCTGTCACTGACCTTTGGTGCCTGTGGGTTGAGGGATCTGAAGACCTGCTTCTGCTACTGGAGATTCCACCACCGAGGTGTTTTCCTCCCAGAGTCTCATCACGCTGCTCCGCGCAACCAAGGCTAGGTTGAGCTCTGCGCTCCACTCCACATCTGGCACAACTGGTGTTTCCCATGGTCCTTTCACGTCGCCATGGGCTGGAAATCTCCTCCACTGTTGTTCTCCAGTTCTGCTGCTCCAGATATTTGTTGAGAGCCCTTCTCTACAGGTATTTTGTGGGCTGTCTGAGATTTTTTTTTAACCATTTTTTGCTGAAGAGCTGAGTTATTCTAGTATTTTTATGTATTTGTAAAGGATATAGTGCTCATGTTTGGAAATGGAAAAATCTGTCTTATGGATCCAAAAAATAATGCTTCATTCTGATGCTCCAAGTTTGATATTTTGTGCATATTAACGTACTCCATTTACAGCAGTTTTTCAACACTTTAGATTTACTGTGGCACTTTAATTTTCACAGGAGTTTAATTAAACCAACTTATGGTCAACTATAAAAATACTAATGGTTTGTCCCCTCTTTTGATTAGTTTATTTCACTTTCCTCAATTATATTACATGAAGTTAATTCCTATATTGAGGCTGTTTTATATTTCTCCAGAGTTTAAAATACTGCTTAACATACAGCAAGTGCTTAATACATACTTATTGACTGACACATCCCAGATGCATAGCTTGGTACAATAACAAGAACAGCAGACTTGGAGGCAGGAGTTCTAGATTCAAGTCCTTGCTTCCCCACTTAACAGTATTATGAGCTTGGGCAACTCATTATGCCTCTCTTGAGTCTTAGTTAATCATCTATAAAATAGGGATGGTAGGCTCAGGTTCAATCCAGCTCTGATTCTGTCTAGCTGAGATTCTATCTTGGTCAGACTAGGGTCACAAACGGTTAGACATGGGTGGCGCCAAGATGGAGGATTAAAAAGATGGACCTTTAGGAGCTCCTGCACATAACCCATGTAAAAATTACTCTAAACAAATTCTAGAGCAGCAGAAGCCACAAAACGACAGAGTGGAAGAGATTTTTAGCCCAAGATAGCCTGGAAGGCTGACAGGAAAGGTCTATGACATCAATCATGAAGTGAAGTACAAGGAGAAAACCTAGAATAGGCTTCAGGGAGCCACTGGCAGCAGCAGTTACCAGATTGCTCAACCCACAAACCCAAAGACAGCTTTAAAGTTCATTGAAAAAGTTCCTTCACCCAGGAGAAGGGAACACAGTCTGGACTTCTGACAGTAGTCACTGCAGCAGCAGCGTCAATCTTTGGAGCCCTCCACCTAAAGCCTCTGGGGGAATTGAACTACTAATCTGCATCTTAGCCCAGAGCATGACTTTCAGGTGAGGAGGAGCACTGATGTGGTGGAGCTGGAGGTGGTTGTGGAGAGGGAATTCTACTTGCAGACTCTGGGAAGAAAAGATTTTGGTTACTCACAGAGCAGCCGACAGTCCTTGCCCTGATTGTGCCATCTGGGAGGAACTAAGAACTTACAGGTCCCCAGAGTATACCCTCCTCCTGACAAAGGAATCAAAAATCAAGCAACTGCCTGGGAAAATGCCCCCCAAAAAGGAAAAAAAAAATAAGACTATAGAAGGTTACTTTCTGGGTGAACAGGTATTTTCTTCCATCTTTTCTGATGAGGAAGAACAATGCATATGATCAGAGGAAGTCAAGATTTCTGAATGCAAAATTTCCAAAATAATTATGCAATGGTCTTAGGCCATGGAAGAGCTACGTATTTTGAAAATCAAGTAAGAGAGGTGGAGGAAAAAATAGGAAGGAAAATGAGACCAATGCAAAGAAGATCATGAAAAGCTAGTTAACAGCTTACTAAAGGTGACCCAAAAAATGCTGGAAAAACAACACCTTTAAAACATAGGCTAACTCAATTGGCAAAACATCCAAAAAGACAATGAGAAGAATGCTTTAAAAAGCACAATTAGTGAAGTGGAAAAGGAGGTTCAAAAGCTCACTGAAGGTAATTGTTCTTAAAAAATTAGAATGGAGCAGAAGGAAGCTCATGATTTTATGAGAAACTATAAACAAAATCAAAAGAATGAAAATATAGAAGATAATGTGAAATATCTCATTAGAAAAACAACTGAATTGGAAAATACATCCAGGAGAGACAATTTAAAAGTATGGAACTACCTGAAATCCATGATCAAAAACAGAGCTCAGACATCAATTTTCATGAAATTATCAAGGAAAACTGATGTTGTAGAAACAGAGAGCAAAATAAACACTGAAAGAATTCACCAATCACCTCCTGAAAGAGATCCAAAAAGAGAAACTCCTAGGAATGTTGTAGCCAAATTCCATAGTTCCCACTTCAAGGAGAAAATGTTGCAATCAGCAAGAGAGAAACAATTCAAGCATTGTGAAAATACAATCAGGATAACACAAGATCTAGAAGTTTCTACATTAAAGGATCCAGGGGCTTGGAATATGATATTCCAGAAGTCAAAGGAACTAGGATTAAAGCCACACCTACCCAGCAAAATTGAGTATAATATTTCAGGGGGAAAAAGGTCTTTCAATGAAATAGAGGACTTGCAAGCATTCTTAATGAAAAGGCCATAACTGAATAGAAAATCTGACTTTCAAACACAAGAATCAAGAGAAACAAGAAAAGGTAGACAGGAAGGAGAAATCATAAGGGACTTTCCAAAATTGAACTGTTTACATTCCTATGTGGAAAGATAATATTTGTACCTCTTGAGACTTTTCTCAGTATTTAGGTAGTTGGAGGGATTAAGCACACACACACACACACACACACACACACGTGTGTGTGTGTGTGTGTGTATGTAGACAGATCACAGAGTGAGTTGAATAAGAAAGCAAGATATCTAAAACATAAAATTAAGGGGTGAGAGAGGAATATATTGGAAGGATAAAGGGAAAAAGGGAATGGTCGCAAATTATCTCTCATAAAAGAGATGACAAAAACTTTTTCAATGGAGGAGAAAGGAGAGGAGGTGAGAGTGAAAAAGTGAAGCTTATTCCTTTCTCATTTGCTTTCAGGAAGGAATAACATACTTACTCATTTTGGTATGAAAATCTGTCTTACACTACAGGAATGTAGAGGAGAAGGGGACAAATGGTGTGGGAGGATGATAGAAGGGAGGCAAATGGGAAGTGGGAGTAACTACAAGTAAACACTTTTGGGGAGGGACAAGGTCAAAAGAGAGAATAGAATAAATGAGGGGCAGGATAGGATGGAGGGAAATATCATTAGTCTTACACAACATAACTATTATGGAAGTCTTTTGCAAAACTATACATGTAGCCTATATTGAATTGCTTGCCTTCTCAGTGGGGATGAGTGGGAAAGGAGGAAGGGAGACAAGTTGGATCTCAAAATTTTAGGAAGGAATATTGAGAATCATTTTTGCATACAACTAGGAAATAAGAAATACAGGTAATGGGGTACAGAAATCTATCTTGCCCTACACAAAAAGAGACAAGATTGGGATAAAGGAAGGGAGCAGTGTGATAGAAAGGAGGGCATCTTGAGGGAAGGGGTAATAACATTGCAAGGCATTATGGGGTGGGAGGAGGGTAGAGATGGGAAGAAAATTTTGAACTCAACATTTTGTGGAAATGAATGTTGCAAACTAAAAATAAATAAATAAGCATTATAAATTGTTGGACTTCTTAAGAGGGAAATCTTTAATCAGCTTTAATTCAACTTTGGTTGAAATAAAATAAAATATGTGTAGTGATAACAGAACTTACCTTATCTTTTGTCTTCATGAAGTCAAGCACTCAAATAATTTTAGTGTCTGGCAATTAAAAGGATCATATCATGGGCCAAATATTACACAGTTAGAGTATGATGATGACTTTAGAGGTAGGAAGTTAGGAAATCCACTCATGGAGTATGTTTGAAAATCATATCTCCTTCTACATCTTTTGTCCATCAGTGATCTATCAGGTCATAGGATGCATAAGTAACTATTCTTATGAATTCACATCATTATATTTTTTAATATTTCTTATAGTAGGAGGAGGAGCCAAGATGGCAGAGTAACAGCACAAACTTGCTAGAGTTCTCCCCTCAAACCTAGACAAATACTTGTAAAAAATTACTCTAAACAAACTCTAGAGTTACAGAACCCAAAGAACGATGGAGTAAAGCAAATCTCCAGCCCAAGACAGCCTAGAAAGTCATTAGGAAACATCTATCCCCCCATGCTGGGAGCAGAGGGCAGCTCATGCTGCCAGCTCATGTGGACCATGCAGGTACAGACAGGACCTGAGCAGGCCTCAGGGGACTGAATCTCTTGCACATGTGGTAGTTTCCACACTTCACAACCCCAAAATGCCAAGGACAAATTGGAAAGTCAGTGAAAAAAAGCTGTGGGTCATGTGTGAGAGAGTGGAGTGGTCAGGCCCTAGCCCCACAGTATCAGAGGGGGCAGAGGAGCCTGCTGCAGCAAGGCCAGGTGCAAGGGCAGCTGCTGTTTCTGGAGCTCTAAGCCAACAGATTGTGGAGGCTTTGAGCAGTTGACCGTATACTCCCCCACCCTCACTGGAAAGAGAGAACTACCTTGACAAAGAGCTCAAAGTCAAGTAAATACCTGGGGAAATGAAAAAAAGCCAGAAAACGAATCAGACTCTAGAATCTTACTTTGGTGACATGGAAGACAAAAATATACAAAACGAAGAAGACAACATCCAAAACATCCAAGAAAAATATGAATTCTGCTTCCACCTTGTTGCCAGACTATCTTGACACTCCACTCACCTGTCAATATTTTTTCCAACTTGCTAATGCAGGACCCACCGCAAATGAACAATTCTTACAGTGGAGGAGAACAAATAACTCTGGGACCTCCTTAGTTTTTCTTGGGCCCCTGCCTGAATCTCCAAGATTCATTATCCAGGCTCAGCAGGTACTAGAAGCCCTCCAAATTTTCTTTTCTATTTGAAAATAACACTAGTTACGTGATGCTGCATTCGTGTCTTTTGGCATGTCTGACACAGCAGCTGCTCTTTGTAATGCCTAGCACTGTGTCTGACCTGGCCTCTTCACCCTACACTCTGTCCAACATTTCTCTTTAGAACAACCATTGATTTCCATTTGTCATTATGGTCTGCCAGGTTGGCACCTCATATTTTTCTTCTTATAATTTCCCAACAATACCTAGCTTTTCTGTACTGCAGAATTCTATATTGTATCATTAGTTTCCATTCATGTGCTTACTTTAAAACAAAATGAACCATTGTGTTAGTGAAAACTTCCTGAAGGCTTTTAACAAGAGAGATGACAAAAAAAAGTCATATGTTCATGACTAGATGGAGTTTTTAGAGATTATTTATTTCTTAAAGATGAGTAAACTGAAGGCCAGGAAAATTAACAAAATTGTTCTGTCATACCATCAATCAATCAATCAATAGCTGGGTGTCACAGTGGGCAGAGATTTGGGCATAGAATCAGGAATATCTGAGTTAAAGCCAAGCCCCATATGCTTGCTAGCTACGTGACCCCGGTGAAGTCATTAAATCTTTGTCTCAGTTTTCTCAACTGTAGCATGGGTATATCAATAGCACCTACCCTCCATGGTGGTTGTGAAGATCAAATGAGACAATATTTGTAAAGGTCTTAGCACATTCCCTGGCATACAGAGAGCACTATGTAAATGTTATTTGTAATCATAATC
Organism: Notamacropus eugenii; assembly: GCF_028372415.1. NCBI lineage: Eukaryota > Metazoa > Chordata > Mammalia > Diprotodontia > Macropodidae > Notamacropus > Notamacropus eugenii. The sequence continues at coordinate 250,422,576 of NC_092876.1, forward strand.
ATCATCATAACCATCAGTTATATTTTATTGACTGCACCTACTATGTGCAGGGGGTTGGGCATACAAGTACAAAAAAAGAACTAATCCTTTTCTCACAATGAGGTTTCTAATGGAAGAGATAACAAGTGCATATAAAACATAGATAGCTTAAATAAAAGGTTATGCTTGCCATATTCTGGATCCCTTTTAAGACCTCAAGTCAGAACTGATGTCATCTCTAAAGTGATCTCGGTATTACTTCTTTTACCTCAGTAAAATCTATTACTATTTTCTTTAATTGATGGCATGAAATATGAGCAATTCTCTTCTGTTCTACCTTTTGCATTTCTGGAATGAGAAATATATGAATAACGTTAATCAATGAATCTACCTGAGAAGGTATTATGGAGTGTAAAAAAGGTATACAATTACTATTGTAGGAGGCAGTTTCCTCTTTGTTTGTAGACTTCTGGATAATACTAAGACCTCCCTGAGAACAAAATTCATTTAGATCACTTGCTAATGGCTTGTGACATTCAACTTACCTTAACAGGCTAAACATCTGGAAAAAGATAAAGAAGAAATGACAGAGTCCACATGATGTCTGCCATATAAATGTTAAGATGCCTCTTCTGTGGCAACTTAAATCTGAGACCTTCACACACATATTCACTCTACATCTCTTTTTATATAGTATTATTATATTTTAACAACATAGTTGACATGTAATTTTATGGGACATTAATTTAGATTCAGTCATTTCTGATTTATCCATCTATTACTTAAAGAATATACTACTTAATTTCAAAAGCTAAGTTTACAATATCCACTTTTGCTATTTTACTTTCCCCTTTGCTATTTGCATCATTTTTGCACAGTATATGTAAAAATCAATCCTTCTCTACTGAGGAAATCAAAGATATACACCCTATATGTTTATATTGATATAGCTTTGTTTGTTATAATATATCTATAATATGATATATAACATTATCTGTGGTAATAAGAATAAAGAGAGATCTTGTATTCATTATTTCAAATAATGCATGCTTTATTCCTATGTTGTAAAACTCAGAATTAATTTCAAGTTAGAATTGGACAAGTACCAGTAGGTAATTCATTATTTGTATTTCTTACATGATGGTTAATCTCTATGAGTTTCAGGAATGTTCTAATTTATAGTTATGTCTTCCCTAATACTTCACCATGCTTTGCATATTGTAGGCAGATAATAAGTGTTGCTTGAATTTGAATTTAAATAAATATATTTGTTATGGACAGAAAAAATGTCAGTGAAAACAAATTTTAAAACAAATACTACTTTTTCTCATGCTCAGAATTTGAAAAGAAGAATATCAAGGGGAAAAGAATTAGGCCTTATGTTACAAGAAAAAATTACAAGAAAAATATAGTCTTTATTATATGAATAGAGCCATAGAGACACATATGCCATTTGTTTCAAACATTTTAACCACCTTCATAAAATTAAAAAGTGTTGCAAAGAGTGCATTTGGAGAGGAGACCATAGGAAGTAACTTTTATAAAAAAGGAAGGCACAAAAATCAATTGCCAATATTTGTGAATCAACAAAGGGAAAGATAGACATAAAATCCTTGAACTGCTATGTCAATGAACTTTCTTTATTTTTTTATTATTTTATTTGTTTTCAGTGTTCTACAGTCACTTCCACATAACTGAGATTTTTTCCCCCTTCCTCCCACTATTTCCCCTCTCCCTTCCCTCTCCCTTCCTGAGACAGCAACCAATTTTATATAGATTCTAACCATACATTCCTATTAAATAATTTTCACCTTTGTCATGTTGCATAGAAGAATTAAAATGAATGAGGGAAATCATAAAACAAATCAAAACGTAATATAAAAGAAAATGATCTGCTGGATTCTGTTATCAAAGTCCAGGGTTCTTTCTTTGGATGTGGAAGGCATTTTGCCTTAAGAGACCACTGGGAATTTTTTAAGTCATTGCATTGCAATGAAATACTAAGTCTACCAGAGAAATTTCTTGCACACGGTGGTTGTTGCTGTGTACAGAATTCTCCTGGTTCTTCTGTTTTCACTCAGTATCAGATCATATAAGTTTTCCAGGTCTCTCTAACGTCTTCCTGTTCCATTACAGTCATATACCACAATCTATTCAGCCATTCCGCAATTAATGGGCATCACCTTGATTTCTAGTTTTTGGCCACGAAAAAGAGAATGCATGTCAGTATTTTTGCATATGTGGGAACATTTTATATTTTTATGATCTCTTGGGGATATAGTTCTAGAAGCAGTATTTCTGGGTCAAAGGGGATGCACTTTTTGTAGCCCTTTGGCATAGTTCTAAATCGCTCTCCAGAATTGTTAGATTACCTCACAGCTCCACCAACAATAAAATGATGTTCTGAATCTCCCACATCTTCTCTAATATTAATCATCTTCTTGTTTTGTCATTTTAGTGGTATCTCAGAGTTGCTTTGATTTGCATCTCTCTAATTAATAGTGATTTAGAGCATTTTTTCATATGACCATACATAGCTTTAATTTCTTCCTCTGAAAACTGCCTGTTCATAGTCTTGGACCATTTGTCAATTGGGGAATCTCTTGTTTTCTTGTATATTTGACTCAGTTCTCTATATATTTTATAAATGAGGCCTTTATCACAGACACTAGCTGCAAAAAAATCTTTCCCAGTTTTCTACTTCCCTTGTAATCTTGATTGCATTGGGTTTGGTTGTGTAACAACTTTTCAATTTAATGTAAACAAAATTATCTATTCCACACTTCATAATGTTTTCTATTTCTTGTTCAGTCAAAAATTCTTCCATTCAGGGGGACAGAGCCAAGATGGGGGAGTAGAAAGACACATATACTCTAGTGCTTCTTCCACAGGCCACAAAATACCTGTAAAAATGACTTTCAGCAAAGTCTAGAGCAACAGAAGCCACAGAACAACAGAGCAAAAGTGGTTTCCAGCCAAAAGTAACCTGGAAGGCTGAAAGGAAAGATCTATCTCATGGGATGCTGAGTGAAGCAGAGTACAGCCCTGGTCATGCAGCACTGGGAAGAACAGGACCTGAACAGACCTCCAGGCAGAGTTCTTGGCAGGGAAGGTGCCAGATACCTCAACCTGCAAGCAACAAAGAAAGCTCCACAGGTCAGTGGGAGAAGGCTATCCCAGTTGGGCAAGAGAAAACAGGTTCTCCAGCCATAGCCATAGGTGACTGAAGAGGTCCCAGCAGCAGACTGCAGGCAGCTACTGAGGCTGGGAAGCAACCTGGATCCATGGCTCAGGCAGCTCAGCTTAAAGCCTCTGGCAGTGGGGAACAGCTGATCTAACCCTCAACCCTGAGTGACTGCCCTACCCCCAATCAAAGCCCAGGGGAACCCAGCAGATGAGTCTAATTTTTTAACAAAGAATTCAGAAGTCAAGTAACTGGCTGGGAAAATGTCCAAAAGAGGAAAAAAAAATAAGACCATAGAAGGTTACTTTTTTGGTAAATAGGTGTCTCCTTTCATCCTTTCAGATGAGGAAGAACAAGGCTTACTGTCACAGAAAGTTAAGACCCCTGCCTCCAGGGCCTCCAAAGTGAACTTAAATTAGGCTCAGGCAATAGAAGAACTTGAAAAGCAAGTGAGCAGCTTGCTAAAGGAGAACCAAAAAAATACTGAGGAAAATAACCCCTTTAAAAAGAGGATAACTCAATTGGAAAAAGGGGTCCAAAAAGCCAATGAGAAGAAGGAGGCATCAAAAAGTAGAATTAGCCAAATGGAGAAGAAGGTTCAAAAGATCACTGAACAAAATAGTTCTCTGAAAGACAGAATTAAGTTCAGGAAAATGAATGACTATGAGATAAACCAAGCAGTTAGAAAATAAAACGAAAAGTTTGAAAAAAATAGAAGTTAATGTGAAACACCCCATTGGTAAAACAACTGACCTGGAAAATAGATTCAGGAGAGACAATTAAAAAATTGTGGGACTACCTGAAAGCCATGATTAAAAATAAAATAAAATAAAAAGAGAGCTTAGACATTATCTTCCATGAAATGATCATGGAAAACTGTCCTGATACTCTGGAACCAGAGGGCAAAATAAATAGTGAAAGAATCCACCAATCATCTCCTGAAAGAGACCCCAAAAGAGAAACTCCTAGGAATATTTGTGGCCAAATTTCAGAGTCCCCAGGTCAAGGAGAAAATACTGTAAGTTGCTAGAAAGAAACAATTCCAGTACTATGAGAATACAATCAGAATAACACAGGATCTGGTAGCTTCAACATTAAGGGATCCAAGGGCTTGGAATAGAACATTCCAGAAGGCAAAGGAACTGAGATTATAACCAAGAATCACCTACCCAGCAAAACTGAGTATAATACTTCAAGGGAATATATTGTCATTCAATGACATAGAGGACTTTGAAGTATCCATATTGATGAAAAGACCAGAACTGAATAGAAAATTTGACTTTCAAACACGGAAATCAAGAGAAGCTTGAAAAGGTAAACAGGAAAGAAAAATCACAAAAGAATTTCTAAAGCTGAACTATTTACATTCCTACACAGAAAGAAAATATTTATAACTCTTGAGACTTTTGCCAGTATTTGGATAGGTGGAGGGATTGTACATACACACACACCCACACACAAACAAACACATACACACACACACATAGACAGAGAGTACAGGCTGTGTTGAATCAGAAGAGATGAAATTCACGAAAAAAGATATAAAAGAAAAATTAAGGGGTGAGGGAAAAAAGTACTGAGAGGAGAAAGGGAGAAATGGAATGGGGTAAGCTATAACTCATAAAAGAGATAAGGAAAAGTCTTGTTCAATGGAGAAGAATAGGGAAAAGGGGAGAGGGGAAAAGTGAAGCTACCCTCTCCACATATGGCTTAAGGAGGGAATAACATGCTCACTAAATTTGGTATGAAAATCTATCTTATACCACAGGAAAGTAGAGGAAGAGGTGACAAGTAGTGTTAGGGGAATGATACAAGGGAGGTCAAATGGGAGAAGAGACTAACTAGAAGTAAACACTTTGGGGAAGGTACAAGGTCAAATGAGGCAATACAAAAATAAGGGGGAATAAAGTAGGATAAAGGGCAGTATAGTTAGTATTACACAACATGATTATTATGGAATTCTGTTTCAAAATGACACATGTATAGCCTTTATTGAATTCCTTGCCTTCTCAGTGGGGATGGGTAGGGAGGGAGGGAGGGAAAGAAGGTGGAATTCAAAGTATTAGAAATGAATGTTGAGAATTAGTATTGCATATAACTGGGAAATAAGAAACACAGGTAATGGGATATCGAAATTTATCTTGCCCTACAAGAAAAGAGAGAAGATGGGGATAAGAGAAGGGTGAGGTATGATAGAAGGGAGGGTTCATTGAGGGAAGGGATAATCAGAATGCAAGGTATTAGGGGGTTGGGGGAGGAGAGAGAGGGGGAGAAAAATTGGACATCTTACAAGGTGATTTAAAAGAAATTACTATTAAAACAATTGACTGAATTAATTACTGAGATTAAATCAGAGACATCTTTAATTTGGGGAAATGAATTTTAGTTTATGTCTCCTAGAGGCAGGTAACTTCAGGTAAAATTTGGCATTGATGGAAAAGTCAAGGCTTTAATGGTAAATGTGATTTTATGATTGTTATTTAAGCAGGAACTAGAATATGTATAGAAAGCCATGTAAATCACTTAAAACTTGCCTCAAAAGATGTTCTTTAGCCAAGGTGAAATTATAGTCATTTCTGAAATCTGGTTATTGGAACTTGCTACTTTAAGATGCTATGCAACTATTAAGTGACTGTTTTTCTGAGTCTAACTCCAGATATGGATAGCAACAAAGCTGAACTGAGCCTCCAATCCATGATGCCAGTAAGCATGTGAGGTGCTGGTATGAACTGAAAAGATGATCTCATGGGAAGGGTAGGAGAGTGGCTGTTCAGCTTGGGCTGAGGTAGAATTCTCTTGACTCAATTTCTCCACTGACATCTGGCAGACTCTAAGCCTCATTGAATACGAGTTGACAATCTACTCCTGTCTGGAACTGACATGAAGCTGGGGAGATATTGTTTCCCTGCAAGGTCCCTACTTATAGTGGCAATTTCCTACAGTCAAAAGGTTTGTAAGCTTAATAACCAATCTATTAAATTATAGATTGTTGGTAGAGGAACATCGGAGGTTAAGTCTAAAATTAAGCTATTAGGCTTAGGACTTTAGACCAACAACAATAAATTAGGGTCCTTTAATTCTTAGCAATAGTGTGGAGACAATTAGGTCAAGGGTTTATGAAGTTAGCATAAATAGTTATTATTTATGTCTCAGTTGGTTAATGTAAAAAAATATCCATTTGTGGTCTATATTGTAAATGCTTTAAAGGAAATATCACCTGACCAAAAGTTGGAATTACGTTATATGATATGAACTGTGTTAAAAATGAAAAGTAAAAATCTTCTCTTCTCCATAAATCTGATAAATACACTATTTCTTGCTCCCCTAATTTGTTTACAGTTTATACCTAGATCATGTACCCATTTGGAATTTATTCTTGTGTACTGCATCAGGCATTGGTCTATGCCCAGTTTTCATCACATTATTGTCTGGTTTTCCCAGCAATCTTTGTTGAATAGTGAGTTCTTATCTCAGAAGCTGGAGTCCTTCGGTTTATCAAACAGTAGACTGCTATATTTATTGACTACTATGTTAAGTACCTAATTTATTCTACTGGTCTACCCTTCTGTTTCTTAGCCAGTACCAAATGGTTTTGATAATAGTTGCTTAATAATACTATTAGAGATGTGGTAGCAGTAGGCCAACTACTCTAGTATTTCTTTTCATTAGACCTTTGATATTCTGGACCTTTTTATTTCCAGATGAATTTTGATATTATTTTTTCTGGCTCTACAAAATAATTATCAGGTAGTTTGATTGGTATGGCACTGAATAAATAAATTAATTTGGGTAGGATTGTCATTTTTATTATATTGGCTTGGCCCACCCAAAAGCAACTGATGTATATTCCACTTACTTAGATCTGACTTTAGTGGTGCGAAAAATGTTTTGTAATTGTATTCATATATTCCCTGGGTTTGTTTTTGTTTTATAGTGTCTACTGTAGCTTTACATGGGATTTCTCTTTCTCTTGCTGCTGGGCTTTGTTAGTAATATATAGAAATGCAGAAGATTTGTGTGGGTACATTTTGTAACCTACAACTTTGTCAAAGCTTTTTTTTTTTATTTCAAGTAGTTTTTTACTGGATTATCTGGGATTCTCTAAGTATATCATCATATCATCTGCAAAGAGTGATAATTAGTTTCTTCTTTGCCTATTCTAATTCCTTCAATTTCTTTTTCTTCTTTTATTGCTATAGCTAAAGTTTCTAGTGCCTTATTGAATAATAGTGGTGATAATGGACATCCTTGTTTCACCCCTAATCTTATTGGAAATGCATCTAGCTTATCCCATTGCATATAATGCTTTCTGAAGATTTTAGGTAGATACTGCTTATTATTTCATGGAAAGTGTCATTTATTCCTATGTTTTCCAGTGTTTTCAATAGGAATAGATATTGTATTTTGTGAAAAGTTTTTTCTGCATCTATTGGCATAATTATGTGATTTCTGTTAGTTTTGTTGTTCATATGATCAATAATGTTAATAGTTTTCCTAATATTGAACCAGCCCTGCATTCCTGGTGTGAATCTTACCTGGTCATAATGTATTATTGTCATGATAAGTTGCTGTATTTTTTTTTGCTAAAAGCTTATCTAAAATTTTTGCATCTACATTCATTAGAGAAATTGGTCATAATTTTCTTTCTCTTATTTGGCTCTTCGTGATTTAGGTATCAAAACCATATTTGGATCATAAAAATGATTTCGGACTCCTTCTACCCTAATTTTCCCAAATAGTCTATATAGTATTGTAATTAACTGTTCTTTAAATGTTTGATAGAAGTCAGTTGTGAATCCATCCTGCCTGGAGATTTTTTCCTAAAGAATTCATTGATGGCTTATTCAATTTATTTTTTCTGAGATGAGGTCATCAATGCACTTTCAAGGCAATATCTCATAGATGTTTCTTTTTTTTCTATTCCCAACTGCCAGCTCTGACTAGTACTTTTTATTTTGTCACCATGTAAAATAATGTTATCTTAAATTAGAAAATATTTGCAATGTAAGTACTTGATTGTCTAAATGATGAAACATAAGTTCTAGCCATAAATAAAGCTAATAATGAGGCCACACCTAGTATCAGCCTGAAAAATTACTTCACACTTTGTTAGAGAGGAGGTATTTTTCACAGTTGAAAAATTGGCAACAAATCAACATGAACACACTAGAGATCTTTGAAATTCTGCTTGTCCCTTTTATTTTTTGAATGCATATAAGGTATAATTTTCTAAATCTCTGATACTTCAGAAACTCTTGTTAGATTTCTTTTAGAATTTTTCAACCTTGCCACATGTTATGCATGAATGCTTATCATACATCTCAAAAAGAATTGTCCTCTTCACCATCTGTGAAATGCAGCAAATTATTTATACTGTTAAAACCCAAACAGGTGTTTCATTGTTTCACAGAACATTTGAAAGTTGTTTGTAATAGCAACCCATCATTGTAGGAAAACATATCGGTATACATGTATTTACACCATGATCCGATAAAGTAAATCATACATAACTGCTGAGAAACATATGTTTTATAAACCCCATTTTTTTCTTTTATATCACTTTTCTTTTATATCAGAAATTTTTCTTTCCCTCAAACATTTCCAATAAGTTACAAGATACTGGGTTTTCTCTTGTATCACAGCATAAGCAGAAACTACAATGTGGAAACCTGACAGAAAAATAAGAAATGAAATAATATTTTGAATTAATTATTATTTTAAATAATTAATATTTTCTCCATCAAAGAGGAGAGCACAACACTGTTTTAAGATACATTGATAGGGAACATGTAAGAAACTATGGGATGCATCCTCCTTTGGATTTTTCTAGCAAAAATGATTTTATATTTCCCTGATATGATATTTAGATGCATAGCTCTATGAAAAGGTCCTTTTACAATTACAATTATTTTGTCTTCGTATATTCTTGTATTTGGATTGTGACAAACTGTTGGATTGTGACAAAGTATTTCATGTTACTGGTATAGATCAGTAGTTCTTGATCTGGATGTGTATGTGTGTATTAAAAATGCCCATCACCAAAACACAAAACACAAAATCCAAAATGGTGACGCCCTTACCAAAATATGCATTAGAACTTCATATTTGTAATATTTGACATCAGAATTATACTGGGTATTGCTTTTTTTCAGATTCCTGAGTTTTCATTTGTAAAAATCAAAATGCCCTTGTTTGATTTCCTATAGTACATAAACCCAATGTGTCTGTGTCCTCAACTAGATTCATTGACTTTGTGTTTATACCAATATATCCAGAATGCAAACACTAATCACGTATGCAACAACCAGGTTTAGAAAAATAGATGTAAGGGTCTAAGGGTCAGGGATTCATCTGTTAATATACATGGAGGTCTGTCTTAGTAGATAATTAAAATAATCCTCATTATCTGCAGGGAACCATCAGAGGCAAAATATGCCTCCTTTGGAGGGGAGAGAGAAGAGTACTCCATGATATATCCCCAAAGGATGCTACATCTTTAGTGTAATCTTTACTTAATTTATGTAGCAGACTGAAGGAATGTAAAAAAACTATGTGACACATTTTAATTTAAGAAATGATATTTTGAGGATTGCTTTAAAATTTGTTATTGAAAGAGAATACATGTTTATTACAATTTTTTTCAAAAAAATCAAAGTAACATTATCATGAAATGTTTTATGTGAAGAAGTGTAGACCCAATCCCTCATGTTCTCATGAAAATTATAACCGAATTCATGAAAATAAAATGTTAGCAAAATATATCTAAAGTAAAAATGAAATAGTTCATCGCAGTTGATCAAAAGCCTTCTTTGTATCTACAAAAATGCTACAGTAGGATGCATTGTGTCTCTAAACAAATGGATCATAGTATAGTGTAATTTGATATTATTGTAAGTAACCTGAATTTCAATTAGGCCTGTTTGATTTGAATGAGGCAAGACAGGCATAACACAATTGAGTCAATTAGCAAGAATTTTGCAATCAATGTTGATTAAGGAAATGGGATGATGGTATGTGCATAATTGGAACTTTTATCTCACTTATGAATTAATATAACAGGATAAATCTTGGCATCTAAATGTACCATACTGGTCTTAAGCAAAAACTCTATGTTGAATAAATATAGAAGTGATTTTATACATTTTTGCTGCTCTTGAATGGGAAACACATTTAAAGTTATTCTCAGAAAGATCAATAAAATTTCTTTCTCTCATTTTTCAGAAAGCACATCCTATAAACAAGCTGTCATAATATATAAGCATATACAGTTTCTTAACCTAAAATATTGTGAGGATTTTATTCTGTTTTTATCAGAGTACGATGTATAATTGCCAACTTAAATTTTGAGTGCAATCCATCATGGATGGGGGTTGGGTTGTTGTGGTTAGATTTTTTTAATCTCATGTTTTTAGTATTGCCAATGTGGGTGACATTTGGCCATTAATATGTTTTATTCCTGAGACATAAAATAATTTTAATCAAATTTTTGGTTTTCGGTAGCATTTTGTACAATAAAGATATCTGGTAAGTGGTTGTTGAATGATAAAAGTAAAAGCAAATATTTCTCTACAGGATTATAAAATCATTTATCTAAAACTAAAAGAGAATGCAGAAGACATGTGAAGTCCCTTCAATTTTTTTTTACTTCCCTCACTCCTTTTCTTTCATTTTTATTTTTTTCAAGTGTTAAATACTAAGACTTCAATACATAAGAAAAGAAAAAAAACATTATAAACTAAATATAAAATAAGAAAAGAAAAAAAGACATGTCATGTGCACAGCAGAACATAGCAGAGGATTCAAAATATGTAACAATAACATCATTTCAAGAAAGCCTATGATATTGTGTGCTAAGTTGAAAGCTGTCCATCTTTTCTTTGCTTCTTTGCAGGTTTTCTTTTATTCTCTGCTGTTAACTTTTTACCTTGTTCATTTTTGCCCCTTCCTCCCTCCTACCCACCACCCCAAGACTACATTAGAGCATGGATATAGATAGATAGATAGATAGATAGATAGATAGATAGATAGATAGATAGATATAGATATAGATATAGATTGATATAGACATACCTACATGCATATTATACACACACATACATATATCCATCCATCCTTCCATAGATGTGTGAACATATATTTTACCTAAGAGATTTTACTACAAATCTTGTTTTTTATGTTTGTGCTTATCTTTTTTCCTATCTCTCCTCTACTTTACTTCCATCTACTACCTTGCCCTCCTGTTACTTAATCCACCCCCCCTTCAGCAACCCCTCTTTTATCATCTCATTCCCCTAAATCTAAATACCCTTTAGTATACCCCTTTAAGCAATTCTGTCCCCTTTCCCTCTAAAACTCCTTCCATTATCCTCCTATTACCCTACATTTAAACATCCTTCTATATGCCTCTTTGCCCGGGGCGACTCCCGGGCCTTCGCCTTCTACTTACCATCGTGTGGGGATCCAGATCTCCGTCCCTGGGTCGGCTCCATCTGGTTGGACACAAAGATACCCCTGACCTCTCGCTATAACTACTCCAGGACCATGCCATTTGCCTTCTTGGTCCCTCCACCGGATTCGAGCTCCGGTGAGGCAGGCAGTAGGGGCCTTTAACGGCCTTTCCCTTCTGCCTCCCATCTCGTGGAGATAAAATCTTTGTGTGGGGCATGTGCCATCGTCTCGGATTTGCAAAAAATTGTGAGTGAAGACGGCTTGTGCCAGATCACCTCTGGAGAAGCTCCCCGCCACCCTTACTCCCCCTTTTTGTTTTAACAGAAGAGTTTTTATAGTGCGGTTAGCACGCTCAACAATGGCCTGACCTGTGGGATTATATGGGATGCCAGTAATATGAATAATAGAAAATTCTCTACAAAAGGCGGCAAAGGCAGAGGAAATATAAGCTGGCCCATTGTCTGTCTTTATGGCTCGAGGCACCCCAACCATGGCAAAGCAACCATAGTGGTGGTCGATCACTGCACGGGCTGTTTCCTTAGGCTGTATAGAGGCCATAATAAAATTGGAGGCTGTATCAATACAAACATGTATAAGAACTTTGCCAAAATGTGTTACATCCATTTGCCAAAGATCGTTAGGGAGATCACCACGGGGGTTAATTGCGGTGTCTCGGGCAAGAGGGCGAAATGGGGCACAATTGATACACTGTTTGACTATTTGGCGAGTGTTTTCTCTGGACAATCCATAAAGGCATCGCAAAGATCGGGCAGATAGGTGATACTTATCATGGGCTGCCTGTGCTTCTAAATGCAGAGGGAATATAAGGGCTTTATCTACAATATCATTACCCTGATAAATGGGTCCTATGGTGGACATATGTGAGCGAATATGCAATACATAAAGAGGAGTAGAGCATTGTAACATGGACTCTTGAATATCATATAGGATTTGAGCTATAGTTGAAGCACAGGGATTAATGAGGGCAAAAGGTAAAGCAGCAATAGCATTTGCACAATACAAGCTATCAGTAACAAGATTAAAGCTCTCATTAGGTAATATGGAGAGAGCATATTGTATTGCCAGCAATTCATTTTTCTGGGCTGAGGAATGCTCTGGGCTTAAGGAATTGCCTGGAAGGGATATAAACCGCAGCCCTATGGTTTTTAGTAGCATCTGTAAAAACAGTGGGTCCCGTAACTGGCTGTAGAGATACAATAGTAAAAGGCATATGGATAGGAAGGTCTTCCCATTCTCTAAGCGCTGGGGGGAGCGGAAGCTTTATGGTATTACACATACATAAAAGAGAGGCCCATTCTGGAATCTCATCGGAGAAGCACCTTAAGGCTTCCTCTGATGTCTCTAAATTCAAAATGGGAAATCTGCCAAAAGCCAATAGGCAGCGCTCGGCACCTAAAAGAAAAAATTGGGCTACCATTTGCCATTTATGTGGAAGGGCCTTTTTGTTGCGAGGGGGGTACAGCCACTCCAAAATGCCATGTGATTGATAGAGGCACCCAATGAAAGTACTGGCTTTTAATATAGTGGCATAAATGGGTTGGTTGGGTTCCTGCCGCACAACAACTGTGGAGCATCTGTTGAGGATGCTCTTGGCTGCCATTAAGGCCTCAGATGTCCAATGTCTGGGTGAAAGCAGAGCAGGATCCCCTCGCAGCAAATCATACAACGGGTATAATTCACCATCAGGAATAGGGGTAACTGCCCGCATCCACTGTATAGCGCCAATCAGCTTTTGAAAATCGTTGAGAGTGGTGAGCTGAGAAAGATCAATGCTCGGAGGACGGCGAGCAATCCGTCCTTGTTTCAATTCATGGCCAAGATACTGAAAAGGGGTTGTAGTCTGTACCTTGTCTGGAGCCACAGTTAGCCCGTGGGCAGCTAAGGTATCGACCATAAGTTGAGTAAGCGCCATCATGGAATCCTGACTAGGTGTGGCAATAAGAATGTCATCCATATAATGAATGATAATGGCCTTGGGGAAGCACTGTCTGAGTGGGGAGAGGATGGCGTGGACATACATTTGGCACAAAGTAGGACTGTTTGCCATCCCTTGAGGGAGCACAGTAAAATGATACCTTTCATATGGCTGCTGGCGATTTTCTGAGGGAATGGAAAAGGCAAATTTGACTCTATCTTGTGGATGTAAGGGAATGCTATAGAGACAATCTTTGATGTCAATAATTGTCATACTAAAATCTCGGGGGATCGCAGCAGGGCTAGGGAGACCAGGTTGTAGTTCCCCCATAGGCAGCATGCATTTATTAATCTCTCTAAGGTCTATGAGCATGCGCCAAGATCCATTTTTCTTTTTTATAACAAAAACAGGAGAATTGTAAGGGCTTGTAGTGGGCTCAATGCGGCCCTGCTCCAAAAGGGAAGCAATTATAAAGCGTAAGGCGGTGAGCTTTTGAGGGGTTAGGGGCCACTGCTCAACCCACACAGGGGTCTCGGTTTTCCATGTTATAGGTGGGCTGTTCACCGTCACAGTGGCCCCGGAATGTTTAATTGAAGGTGTTCTGGGGTGGTAAGGTGTAACCCAAGTTGCTGAAGAAGGTCGCGCCCCCAAAGGGCGTAGGCAAGACCGGTCAATTTCAAAGGCCTAAAATACCCCTGATGATTCTCAAAGGTCCAATTCAAATGTTTAGCAGCCCGTAGTGCCAAACTGGCACCCCCTACTCCAGCAACCTGGGCAGCACCATCGTTCACCGCCCAACTGGGGTCCCATTGGGATGCATTAATAACTGACACATCTGCTCCAGTATGGAGCAGACCCATGATTGGACGCCCTTCAACCAGAATCTGTATCATGGGGCGATCGCCTACAATGGGAGAGCACCAATTAATTTGATGGGTGTTCTGCTCAGGCTCTTCAATCCAAGGCAGGGAGATAGCCCTCCCAACGGGAGTACCTGGGGCAATATTTATAGGATAACAATGCGGGTTAGTCAAATAAATCGTGGAGGACCCACTGGACAACAATTGAGTATGGACTATGAATGGCACATAGCCGGAGGGTCCCACCACCAGACGGGGGAAAGGAGCGGGGGGCACGTCGATCCCTTCAGTATGCCAAGGTCTTATAACTAAATCGGCATCGGGGGAATCCGTGGTAGATGTGCATATTAGGGTTGCAATTTTTGGAGAGCCTGTTGATACTGCTGCGGGAACGATAGGGGTACAGAATTCCCGGGCTGGGGGGCAGGGACAGGGCCTACAGCCTCCACTGTGAAGATCTGTTTCTGGGGTCGGGGGCCCCCCCAAGGGAGGCCCCCTTTCCCATTTCCCGACTGAGGTGGTTAAGGCTGCTGCTTTAGACGGCAATGTTTGGCAATATGGCCCGGTTTCCCACAGCGAAAACAGGTGGGCAATGCTCCCATTTTAGCGACAGGGCACTGGCTCTTAAAGTGCCCCATTTGGCCACAGCGATAACATTGTTTCTGGGCCTTGGTACCTTGAAGGGCCTGAGTCACCCCTTGGGCCACCGCTGTCACCATGGCTTGGTGGGTGTCTTTAGGTGGAATGTCTAACAGCCTCTCTACTATCTCTTCGAGGGAGGCGAGAGGTCCCAAGCCCACTAGGGCTTGGGAGCATTCAGGACGCAAGCCATCTCGGACCAGCTGAGCTATCAGGGAATCCGTTCCTGGTCCCGAGCCAAGAGACCGCCGGACCGCAAGCTGGACCCGACTCACAAAATCAGTGGGGGACTCGCTAGCCCTCTGCTTTAGCCTTACCAACTTGTTCCTCATAGTCCCCGGGGCGTCAATCTTGGCAAAACCCCTAATATGACAATACTAAACTGCAGCCATCACCTGAGGATCGAATTGGAGCTGGTCAATAAGCTGCGAGTATAGCCCTGCCCCTGTTATCATATTCACAGAGTCCTCTGTCTCTGCAATATTGTGTTCCTTGACATATCTGAGCGCCTCTTGTCTAACGGCAGCGCCATAAGCCACTACCTGTCCTGGTGTAAGAATAGCCCTCGACACTTCCTTCCAATCAGCTGGGGCCCACGGCCAAGTGGCTGTGGTATTCGCAAGGAGATGTTTCACATAAGGTGACGAAGGGCCGTATTTGGAGACAGCCTCCTTCAGTTCTTTCAATAATTTGAAGGGCACCGGTCAATGGAAATGGTTCTCGTTTCCCATCGGATCCCACTCCACAATGACAGGGTAAGTGCCGGCCCCCTCCCACTCCTCTAAATCTATCTCCTGTCCCTCCCCCAAAGCTGCGGATAGGCTCTGAGTGAGTACACTCAGAGGCTCCGAGGGCCCAGACCGCCCATAGGTAAACGACCGCGCTCCTTGTGATGATTGTGACAAGGACGTGGCGGCTGGGGAGAAGGAGAAGGCATTCAGCCCGACCTCGGGAGGACTGGGAGTTCCCAAATTCCGTTGAAACTTCTTCCTGCGAGTTCCCCAGCCCTCTCTTGCTGTTTCAGGGACTTCCCATTCCTTCTTGAGTGTTCCTCCCTCATCGGACTTTCCCTTTGTCTTGGGAACTTTCCACTCCCTCTTGGGCATTCCCTCCTCATCAGACTTTCCCTTTGTCTCGGGGGCTTTCCAGGGGACCTTCCACTCCCTCTTGGGTGTTCCCTCCTCATCAGACTTTCCCTTTGTCTCGGGGGCTTTCCACTCCCTCTTGGGCGTTCCCTCCTCATCAAACTTTCCCTTTGTTCTTCCCCTCGGGGCTCTAGAGTCCCGCCCCTTGCTCAGCCATGCGCCATCTGGAAGGGCGCAGTCCTGGTCCCTGCCTGCACATTCTCTTAACATACACCATGGATATAAAGGGTTGGGGTTGGGATCATCCTCATCGGATTCCTCTTCTTCTTCTGTCGTCCCTTGAAGGGACTGCCCTGTCTGGGTGTCGCCGTTTGATCGCCAGGGGGGATGGGGATCCGAGCACAAAAGTGCGGCGACCACTTGAAAGAACGTAAAGTCCTCCTCTGTTAATACACCCGGGTTCACCCTCTCATAGGCAACCATCTGTTGTCCCACTATGCCCCATTTAGCTGGGCGTAACCCACAATGCTCTAGCCAAGGGGAGACATCCCAGATCTTTTCCACAATTGCTCTACAGTCCCGAATGTGGGGCTTAAGCCCATGGATCTTACAAAGCTTATACAGCTGACAAGCAAGTACTCCTTTATCTTCAGGCTTTAAACTGGGAAAACTATTTCCCTGACCCATCCTGGCCACTTCCCAATATTAAGACTGCCTGAATCTTCCCGCAGTAGCGGAGCAAGGCTACTACTGCGGGGCAAGGCGGATTCTCCTCTCCCTACGGGGGTCCCTGTTCGGGGCGCCAGATGACTGGGGTGACTCCCGGGCCTTGGCCTTCTACTTACCTATCCCCGGTCTTCGGACGTCTCTGGTCCCTCTCCCGGTTGGGGGAGGGCAATAAACAGGCAGAGCACCCGAAAGGAGTTGCAGTCAGCAAGCTTTATTGCGTTTCTTCTCTTCCAGCTCTCATGGTCATCCCCTTTTATTATCCCGTCTCCTCCCCCGTACCACCCATGGGCGGGCGAGCTCCTCCCAAGTGCCTCCCCGTGGGTGGAGCCAGCCTGTTACCAGGGCCATCCCAGTACCCCACAAGGGGGCAGGTTCGGACCCTCAGGTGTCTCACGGTCCTCACGGGGGACCCCGGTCCAGAGCTGTCCCCCAACACCTCTTTTAACATTTTTCCTCACCCTTCCCTCTAAAGATCCCTCTTTATCATCCTCCCTCTCCTTAGATACTCAGAATTTTATTCCTTTTTTTTAATTTAGACTTTTGTATTCTTCTGCATGTATATGTGTTTTCCCCTCTTAAACCCACTCATAATGAAAGTAGTCTTCCAGAACTAACAGTCCCCTCCCCAATGTAATTCTTCTGTGTTGGTTCTTCCTCTTGGACCTCATTTGTATAGATAATTACTCTTCTAGCTGTTCTTGAATGGTTTTGGTTTTTAAAATCATATATACTCTGGTCCATCCCAATCTTTCTTATAAACGACTTAATTACTAGTAACAATCTTAGACATATTTTTTTACATTTTCCATACATAAAAGATAAACATTCTATTTTTGAGTCCCTTGCAATTTGTCATTGGTATATACCTTATATTTCTCTTGGTTATTATATGTCAGATCTTCTACTGAGTTCAGGTTTTTTTTTAACAGAATCCTGAAAGCCTGTCAGTAGATCAAATGTCCTGTTTTTTTTTTTCCTCTTGAAATTATGCTTAGTTTTGCTGGGTATGATATTTTCAGCCAGAGGTCCAGTTCTTTTGCTCTTTGATATCTAGTGTTCCAAGACCTGCGATCTTTTACTGTCACCAACACTAGGTCATGTGTGATTCGAATTGTCATATACATATACACACATACATGTATACATATATGATATGTATATGTATATGTATGTATATTTTTTCCCTTGTTGCTTGTAATATTTTGTCCTTAATTTGAGGGCTTCATAATGTAATGATAATATTACTGTATTTCCCTTGTAGGATCTCTTTCAGGTAGTGAACGATTTTTTTTTTCCTATTTCTCCTTTCCCCTCTTGTTTTAGTGTTTCAGGACAATTTTCTTCAATTATTTCCTGTATTATTGTATGAAGATTCTGTTTTTGATCATAACTTTCAGGTAGTCCAATTATTCTTTTATTTTCTCTTCTTGATCTGTCCTCAAGATCCATTGTTTTTCTTATGAGATGTTTGACATTCTTTTTGATTTTTTAATACCTTATTTTTTTTTTTAATTTCTTCATCTGGTATAACTTTTCTGCCTTCACTTTGCCTAATTTTGATTTTCAAGGAATCATTTCTTTCTTAAGATTCTGGACCTCCTTTTCTAATTGATAGACTTGTTTATCACAATCTTCTTGTTTTTCCTTGTATTGTTCTTATTTTTCTTTTTAATTTTTCTTCAATCTCTCTCATTTGATTTGTAAAGTCTTTTTAAAGCTCTTCAGTGGTATTTTTGGGCAGGTAACCATTTGAAATTGCTCTTTGGGGGTAGAGAGGGTTTCTTTGTTTAAGTATTCTCCTCTGAAGATGAAACCCAATCTTTTTCTGTTCACTTAATAGCTCTCTGTGGGTGTATTTTTTCTCCTTTGCCTGTGCATGTTTTTTTGTTTGTTTGTTTTTCATTTTTTTGTTTTGTGTGTGTATGTGTGTGTGTGTGTGTGTGTGTGTGTGTGTGTGTGTGTATAACAGTTTAGTTTTTATAATCACCTTGAATGGTGGGGTATAAGGGTAGTGACTCTGATTCTGTTTAGTTCTACCCTCTGCCCTTGAATTCAAACCGAGACGTCAAGCCTCCTGTTAGTGCCCACAGTCAGTGTTTCCCTGCTTCACTATTTCTGCACTGAAGGTATGTGCACTGATTACTTCTTGCCCCTGCAGCTCTCCACAGCACAGCTGGATCAAGCATTCCTTGTCAGCAGAGGTTTTCTTGGTCTTCAGCAGGTCAGATGCCTAACTCCCTTCACTGTCTTGGTGGTAAAAATTCCTGTGATGAGGCTTAGGCAGCCTCCCAATTCAGCTATGTTTAAGCACTTGCTACTTGTTAAAGTGAACTGTAGCATAGAGGTATTTACTCTTCACAAAGAGGAAATGTTTCCTTGGGATTTTTCTTCAGGTGTTCTCAGATTGTCCCAAGAGGGCCCCTGTTCTGCCTCTAATCTTATTTGCTTTCATGCTTCTGTGTTAGTACAGAGGTGCTATTTTATCTCTTTCGTGGGGGAAAATCTTGAGAGCTTAAGATTTTCTGACCAAATACACCATCTTCCTAGAATCCTCTTCCCCCTTCATTTTTTAAAGACAGAACCTTAGTAAGGCCTGTTTCCAAAGGGTTCTAGGATTTGTCTTTATACTATAAACTCTCCTAATTTATCTATAGAACTTAAAAGATTTTACCTTTGGTTTTCTTAATTAACAATTCAAATCTTTGAAGTATCAGCATGAATCTAGAAAGCAGTACTTTGTGTTTCATGCATTTGAGATCAGCATTTTAATGAATTAGAGGAGATTATACTTTGTTGATACTATTCTACTCAAAATGCTAAAACCAAAATTATTCTCAGTCCAATCTAAGCTCCACACACTTGCTTAATAGGTTTTCTATAGAAGAAATCTAGCTATGTCATGCCTCTGCTAAAGAAGCTTCAATATCTATTATCTTGAGAGTAAAACTTCTCTCTTTGATATTTAAAGAAAACCTTTAACAATCTGGCTCCAAACTATCTTTTAAGATTTAATATGAATTCTTCTCCCTCATACATTTTTATTATCCTATTTATATTATATGGTCAAACTGACCACTTTGCTAGTTCCTGTATTTGATGCAACACCTCAGTTTTTAATAACTCTGCATTAGACTTTTATGTCTGGAATGTTTTTCCTTCTACCTCTCAGAAATACAGTTTTTTTCAATGCTCAGCTTCAAATGCCATATATTATCAGAAGCCTTTTCTGATTTGCAATGTTGTGCTTCCCTCTGAAATTATATGAATTTAAAATTTACATACATATAATTTCACACTTCATCCAGTCAAAGGTAAGGTCTTTGAAAGCAAGAACTGACTTATTTTCATCTCTGTGATCCAAGTACATATCATAATGCTTGGTACATATAAAACATTTTCCAAATGCTTGTTGGATGGCCCTGAGAAAAGTAAATAACAATCCCAGAACCATGTTGACAACGTTGAGAACAGAAAAAAAGCATATCTACCAAATATCAAATGAGCTTCTCTATAGTAGTGCTACATTTGATTCCATTTTAAAAAGTTCTTTAGGATTCATCAAGTAAGCTTTGGTTATGAAAGCATATAAATATATGTGTTTATAATCTTTCTACTCAATTACTGAGATTGCATTTAGATTCCCAAATACATTAAAACTTCATGGTCAAAATATTAGCATTAATTAGGATCATTTTAAGTTCCATTCAAAAAAGATCCATTAAGGTTTTATGTATGCTAGTCACTGTGCTGGGCACTATGAACATAAATAAGAAAAGGAAAAATATCTATACAAAGTTTACAATCTAGGTGAAATATGAGATATACACAAAGAACTATAAAATAAGTTTGAAATGATGAATTGTAGAGAAGATATCAAATAAGAAGATATGGGAAAATTGGGAAGAATGATTTGTGTAGGGTGTCAAGGAAGATTTAATTGTGTGAAGTGCCCCTACAAATAGACCTTATTTTATTTTATTTTTTTAATTTTAATTTTTCATTTTTTAACACAGTTTATAATAGATAAAACAACTCAGACTTTTGGTCAGGTGATGCCTCTGTAAAAAGCATTTACAATATGGGCCACAAAAGAATTTTTTTTTTTAAACATTAGCCAACTGAGACACAAATAATATTTAAGTGGCTAACTTCACAAGTTCTTGACCTAATTGTCTTCACAGTATTGCTAAGAATTAAAGGACCCTAACTTATTGTTGTCAGCTTAAAATCCTATTCCTGATAACTTAATTTAGACTTAACTTCGGAAGTTCCTCTATCAATAATCTGTAATTGAATAGATCTGATATTAAGCTTGCAAACCTTTTGACTATAGGAAATTGCCACCAAGAGTAGGGACATTGCAGGGATGCAACATCTCCCCAACTTCATGTCCACTTGCATTCAGTCAGACTCAAGGTCTGCCAGGTGTCAGTGGGGAAACTGAGTCAGGAGAATCCTACCTCAGCCCACGCTGAACAGCTGCTCTCTCACCCTTCCCATGAGATCACATTATGCAGTTCATACCAGCATCTCACCAGCTTACTGACATCATGGATTGGAGGCTCAGATCGCCTTTCCTGCTACCCATACCTGGAGTTAGACTCAGAAAAACAGTCATCAATAGTCCCATGGCATCTAAAAAATGGTAAGTTCCAATAACCAGGTTTCAAATATGATTATAATTTCACTTTGGCTAAGGAACATCTTTTGAAGTAAGTCTTAAGTGACTTACATGCCTTTCCATACATGTTCTAGTTCTTGATTAAATAGTAATCATAAAATCAAATTTACCATTAAAACCTTAACTTTTCCATCAATGCCAAATTTTACCTGAGGATACCTTCCTCTAGGAAATTTAGACTGAAATTCTTTACCCCAAACTTAAGATGTCATTGATTTATTCTCAGTAATTAATTCAGTCAATTGTTTTGGTACTAATTGCTTTTACCTCAGTTTGCAACATGTCCAATTTTTCTATACCCCATTCCCTGTAGTTCTTATTTCCTGATTATATGCAATAAAAATTCTCAACATTCGTTGCTAGCACTTTGAATTCCAACTTCTCTCCCTGCCCCCTTCCCTCCCCAGCCCCACTGAGAAGGCAAGCAATTCAGTACATACTAAATATGTGTTCTTTTCTAAAAGACTTCCATAATAATCGTGTGTTATAGTACTAATTATATTGCCCTCTGTCCCAGTCTATTCCCCCTTAGTTTTTTCCCTTTGTCCCTTCTCCAAAGTGTTTATTTCTAGTGACTCCCTTCTCCCATTTGCCCTCCTTTCTAACAATCCCCTCAACCCACTTGTCACCTCTTCTCCTACTTTCCTGTGATGTGATATAAATTTTCATATCAAATTTAGTGAGCATGTTATTCCCTCCTTCAGCCTCATGTGACAGAGTAGCTTTATTTCCGCCCCCCTCTTCCCCCTTCTCCCTTATCTCCCCTGTTGAAAAGATTTTTCTTATCTCTTTTTTGAGTTATAGCCTGCCCCATTCCATTTCTCCCTTTCTTTTCCTGGTATTTTCCTCCTTCACTCCTTAATTTTTTATTTTATTTTATTTTATTTTTGTGGATATCATCTCTTCTGATATAACACACCCTTTACTCTCTATCTATCTATGCGTATGGTGTGTGTGTGTGTGTGTGTGTGTGTGTGTGTGTGTGTGCGTGTGTGTACAATGTCTCCATCTACCCAAATACTGAGAAAAGATTCAAGAGTTAAAATTATTTTCTTTCCATGTGGTAATGTAAACAGTTCAGCTTTAGAGAGTCTTTTATGATTTTTCTTTCCTGTCTACATTTACATACTTCTTTTGATTCTTGTCTTGGGAAGTCAAATTTTTCTCTACAGATCTGGTGTTTTCCTCAACATGAATCATTGAAAGTCCTCTATATCACTGAATGACCATTTTTTCCCTTGAAGTATTATACTCAGATTTACTGGGTAGGTGATTCTTGGTTTCAACCCCAGTTCCTTTGACTTCTGAAATATCTCATTCCAAGCCCTTCGATCCCTTAATGTTGAAGGTGCCAGATCCTGTGTTATCCTGATTATACTTCCATGGTACTCAAATTGTTTCTTTCTAGGTGCTTGCAGTATTTTCTCCATGATCTGGGAACTCTGAAATTTGGCCACAATATTCCTAGGAGTTTCTCTGTTCAGGTCTTTTTCAGGAGGTGATTGGTGAATTATTTCAATATTTATTTTGCTCTCTGATTCTAGAACATCAGGGCAGTTTTCCTTGATAATTTCATGGAAGATAATGTCTAGGTTCTTTTTTTATCATGGTTTTCAGGTAGTCCTATAATTTTTAAATTATTTGTCTTGTATCTATTTTCCATAGCAGTTGTTTTTCCAGTGAGTTTTTTCACATTATCTTCTATTTTTTCAAGTTTTTTGTTTTGTTTACTAACTGCTTAGTTTAACTCAAAGTCATTCGTTTCCCTAAACTCAATTCTCTCTTTCAACAAATTATTTTGTTCAGTAAACTTTTGAAACTTCTCCTCCATTTGGCTAATTCTGCTTTTTAAAACCTCATTCTCCTCATTGGCTTTTTGGACCTCTTTTTCCAATTGAGTTAGCCTCTTTTTAAAGCTGTTATTTTCCTCAGCATCTTTTTGGTTCTCCTTTAGTAAGCTGCTAACTTATTTTTTAAGGTCTTCTATTGACTGAGCCCAGTTTAAGTTCCCTTTTTAGGCAGAAGCCTTGACTTCCTCTGACAGTATGTGTTGTTCTTCCTTCTTGCTCCCCCAAGAAAGTAACTTTCTATGGTCTTGTTTTTCTCCCTTTTTCAGGCATTTTCCCAGCCAGTTACCAGACTTCTGAGTTTCCTCTCCACACCCACCTCATCTCCAGTTCTGCTAAGCCAGCACTTGGGGCTGAGATTCAAATGAGCTGCTCCCAAGCCTCAGGGGCTTTTGGCGGGGTGGGGCTACTATTCAGTGTGAGATTAAGATCAGCTGCTCAGGTGGAGGCAGGGCATCCACACAGGTTTCCGTTCCCTCAGGGGCTTTCTGATAAGACCTTCAACAATGAATGCAGACTATTGCCTGCTTTGGGAGTCTTGTCTGCCGCTGCCTCTACTACTGCCTTCTGAGTGGGCTTGAGTTACAGGGACATCTCGCTCCCCTCTCAGCCAGTCAAAAAGACCTTCTCACTTACCTTTGGTGCCTGTGGGTTGAGGGATCTGTGCTGCTGCTACAGATTCTGTTCCTGAAGCTTGCTCAGATCTGCTCCTTTTGGTGCCATGTGATCAAGGCAAGGCTGGGCTCTGCTCTGCGTCTGGTGTATGACAGACCTTTCCTGTTGGTCTTTCAGATCTCTCTGGAACAGAAATCTCCTCCACTGTTGTTCTGTGGCTTCTGCTGCTCTAGAATTTGTTGAAGTTCTTCTTTACAGGTATTTTATGGGCTGTGGGGTAAGAGCTAAGCATCTGTGCATCTTTCTACTCTCCTCTCTTGGCTCCTTCCCCCAAAAATGGACCTTGAAAGAAGGCAAGGATAGTATACATAGAATTGGAGGTGTTAGTGGTAAAAGTGGGCATACAAATACAATCCAGGAATTATGAAGAGTATGTATAACTATACAAAAGAAGAAGAAGGCTCAATGAAATCAAGGAAGACTGAGTTTAATTCAATTTAACATGACCAATATCTAGTTTGGGGACTTTTAAAATTAATTAATTTATTATCAATTTTCAACATTTTTTCCATAATATGCTGAAATCCAAATTTTCTCACCATTTCCCCCCTTCCCATTTATCTCTCTCCTTATATCTTTCTCACTTATTTTCTTGGAGGGCAAGCTAGATTTCAATAACCCCTTGCTTTTATTTCTTATTTCCAAGTTGCATGTGGAAACAATTTTTAATATTTGTTTTTACAACTTGGACTTCCAAATTCTCTTCCTTCTTCTTTCCCCAACCATGATGAGAAGGAAGGCAATTTAGTACAGATTATACATGTGCAGTTATGCAAAACACCTTCATGATAGTCGTCAGGAAAGACTATATCTCCCTACATCCTTTCCAGGCCTCCACCTATTCTATTTTCAACTTTGACTCTGTCTCTTTTCTAAAATGTTTGCTTCTGACTCCTCCTTTCCTAATGTTCTCTCCCTTCTCTCATCCCTTCTCCCTTACTTTCCTGCATGGTAAGATACCAGTTGAGTGTGTATGTTATTCCCTCCTTAAACCAAATCAAATGAAAATAAAGTTCAGTCATTCCTTCTCAGCTCCTCCTTCTTCCCCTCCACTGTGAAACCTTTTTCTTGCCTCTTTTACATGAGGTAATTTACCTGTCTCTCTCCCTTTCTCCTTCCCCCCAATATAATCCTCTCTCATACCCTAATTTTATTTTTTTTAGATATCAACCCTTTATATTCACTTCACCCTGTGCCATCCATCCATCCATCCATCTATCTATCTGTCTATCTATCTATCTATCTATCTGTCTATCTATCTATCTATCTATCTATCTATCTATCTATCTATCTATCCATCTATTTTCCTTCCTTTCTTTCTTCCTTTCTTTCTTTGTTTCTTTCTTCATTTCTTCCTTCCTTTCTTTCTTTTTCTTTCTTTCTTTCTTTCTTTCTTTCTTTCTTTCTTTCTTTCTTTCTTTCTTTCTTTCTTTCTTTCTTTCTTTCTTTCTTTCTTTCTTTCTTTCTTCTTCCTTCCTTCCTTCCTTCCTTCCTTCCTTCCTTCCTTCCTTCCTTCCTTCCTTCCTTCCTTCCTTCCTTCTTTCTTTCTTTCTTTCTCTCTTTCTTTCTTTCAACTACCCTAATACTGAGCAAGGTCTCATGAATTAAAAAATATCTTTCAACGTAGGGATGGAAGTAGTTCAACTTTAATAATTCCCTTATGGTTTTTCTTTTCTGTTTACCTTTTCTTGCTTCTCTTGACTATTGTATCCGCAAGTTAGATTTTGTATTTAGCTCTGTTCTTTTCAACAAGAATGCTTAAAATAACACTATTTCATTAAATTCCATTTATCCTCAGAAGTATTATACTTAGTGTTGCTGGGTAAGTGATTCCTGGTTGTAATCCTAGCTCCTCTGATCTCTGGATTATCATATTCCAAGCTTTTCTATCCCTTAAGATAGAAGTGGCTAGATCTTGTGTTATTCTGATTATATTTCAACAGTACTTGAATTGTTTCTTTCTGGCTGCTTGCAATATTTTCTCTGTGACCTGGGAACTCTGGAATGTGGCAACAATGCTCCTAGGAGTTTTCCTTTTGGAATCTCATTTAGGACGTGATTGGTGGATTCTTTCCATTTTTGTTTTACCCTCTGGTTCTACAGTATCAGAGCACTTTTCCTTGAAAATTTCTTTAAAGATGCTGTCTAGGCTGTCTTTATGATCATGACTTTAAGATAGCCCAAAATTTTAAATTATACATCCTGGATATATTTTGCAGGTCAGTGGTTTTTCTAGTTAAATATTTCATATTTTCTATTTTTTCATTATTTTGGCCTGTTTTATAATTTCTTCATTTCTCATAAGGTCATTAACTTCCATTTGCTTTATTTTTAAAGGAATTGTTTTCTTTATTGAGCTTTTGGATCTCTTTTTCCATTTGACCAATCTTACTTTTTAAGACATTTTTCTCCTCATTGACTCTTTGGACCTCTTTTCTATTTGATTTAATCTATTTTTTCAAGTATTATATCCTTTACAATATTTTCGGCCTACATTACAAGCTTTTCATCTGTTTTTCTTAATTTCTTGTATAACTCTCATTTATCTTTCCAATTTTTCTTTTGCTTCTCATAGTTGATTTTCAAAATCTTTTTTGAGCTCATCCATGGTCTGGGACCAATTCATACTTTTCTTGGAGGCTTTTGATGTAAAATCTTTGACTTTGGGGGCGGTAGAGCCAAGAGGGGGGGGCATAGCCAAGATGGTGGAGTGAAAGCAATGACTCACCTAAGCTCCTGGACAAACTCCTCTGGATATCTCTGAAAGGAGAACCTGACCAAACTTTGGAGGTGTGGAATCCAGTGGGTGACAGACTTTGACAGATTCAGAGCCCAGGTTAGACTGGAAGGTCCACGGGAAGGATCTGTTCTGCCGGGGTGAGCCCCCAGCACACAGCGCAGCATGGTCAGCGCAGCAGGGCAGAAGGGACCTGAGAAGCCCGAGAGTGGCGGGCAAAACCGGCGGAGCAGGAGACAAGCCAAACTGAGCCGGTGAGAGCCGCTGAGCGCCAGATGTCAGCGCAGCAGCCCTTGAAACCTTCAGCCTGAAGACTAAACTTCGGTAAGTCACCTACTTGAACTTCCAGGAGCCAGGATGGCGGAGTGATCAGTAAATGCTCTCTCCTCCCCCCTGATGACCGTGAAAGAACCATAAAATATTTCCCCAGATAAATCCTGGATCAGTGGGAACAGCAGAAGGGGGCAAATAGTCTCATAACACCAGAGGCTAGAAAAATAGCAAAGGGGGATTCTTCCTACTGTGACAGAGGCGATCTGGAAGGACAGATGACCCAGGGCAGAGAAAATTCGCACTGAGACCCAGGCAAGCCTCAGCGCTGGGAGACGAGCCCCAGGAGGGGCGGGAACATGCATTAGCTTCTAGCTGTGTCCCAGCCCTCCAGGGGAAAAGGGAAGACAATAGGGAAGCTGGGATCACCATCCCTTGACCTTGCCTTTGCCTCAGGTCAGCTGAGGAGATCTCCTGAGACCAGACCACCCCTTCCACACACCTAACAAGCCAATCCCAAGGTTGATCTGGGAAACAAAAAACAAAAACCTGCTTTTAGCCTCGACACAAATCAGCTCAACACAAAGATCTGTACCTTCTGACTGAAAGAACCAGAAGCTACAACACTCAGCCAACATCATGAATCGGAAAAAGCAGACGAAAAGTGAAAAAACCATAGAATCTTTCTATGGGGATAAGGACCAAAACACAAACACCAAAGAGATCAGAGCTGAGACTGCACTTCCATCTAAAACCTCAGAAGGGACTATGAATTTCTTGCAAGCACAACTAGATTACCTGGAACTGCTGAAGAAAGAAATAAAAGAAAAACTGGCCAATGATTTTAAAATTATAAAAAAAGAATTCACTAATGAGAACATTACTCTGAAAAGGAAAATTGAACAAATGGAAAAGGAAGTTCAAAAATTAACTGGAGAGAATACCTCCCTAAAAGGAAGAGTTAATCAAACGGAAAAGGAAACCCAAAACCTAATTGGGAAAATTGATCAAATGGAAAAGGAAACACAAAACCTAACTGGGAAAATTGGTCGAATGGAAAAAGAAGTACAAAAATTAAATGGAGAAAATAGCTCCTTAAAGGGAAAAATTGGTCAGATGGAAAAGGAGATGCAAAAGTTAACTGAAGAAAACAATACAATGAAGATTAGAATTGGGCAAGTAGAAACTAATGACTCAAAGAGGCATCAAGAATCAGTCAAACAAAATCTAAAGAATGAAAAGATAGAAGAAAATGTAAAATATTTAATTGGAAAAACAACTGACCTGGAAAATAGATCCAGGAGAGAAAATTTAAGAATTATTGGCCTGCCAGAAACCCATGATGAAGAAGAGAGTCTGGACAATATCTTCCAGGAAATCATCAAGGAAAACTGCCCAGAAGTACTAGACTCAGAGGGCAAAATAGTCATCGAAAGAATCCACCGTTCCCATCCCGAAAGGGATCCCGAACTCAAAACCCCAAGAAATATCGTTGCCAAATTCCAGAGCTATCAAGTGAAGGAGAAAATACTACAAGCAGCCAGAAAGAAACAATTCAAATATCAAGGACATACAGTCAGGATCACACAGGATCTTGCAGCTTCTACATTAAAAGATCGAAAGAATTGAAACCCAATATTCCATAAGGCAAAGGAGTTGGGACTTCAACCAAGGATCAATTACCCAGCAACGTTCAGCATAATATTTCAGGCAAGGAGAAAGACATTCAACGAAATAAGGGATTTCCAGAGCTTCCTGACCAAAACACCAGAACTCAATAGACAATTTGATCTTCAAATGCAGGTCTCCAGAGAATCATAAAAAGGTAAACAGGGGGGAAAAAACAAAAACAAAAACTTGCTACTCAATTAGGGCAAACTGTTTACCTCCATATAACGGAAAATGATACCTGTTAATCTTGAGAACTGTGCAGCTATTATGATAAAAGGGATATATGTAGAGGGAATGGGTATAAAGTAAATGATGTCATGTCAAAAATATGATTTAAGTATGAGAAGGGATTGTAATAGGAGGTGTGAAAACGGGGAAGCAGAAAATGGCAAATTATATCACAGGAAGAAGAACAAAACTATAGTAGAGGGAAGGACTGGAGGGAGATGAGCATTGTTTGAGAGGTACTCTCATCTGATTTGTTTAAAGGAGGGAACAATAATCTTAAGTAGATAAGCCTAACTAGCTCTATAGGTAGTAGGAGGGGAAGGGGCAAGAAAGGGCAGGGTGGCTAAAAGGGAGGAAAGAAGCAATAAGAGTAAAGGGGAGTAAAAGGGAGGGGGGCTAAAAGAAGCAGGGGAAGGCTGCAGGAGGAGGGGGAGAAAAGTGAATACCATTGAGGAGGGGAAGGGAGACAGGAGAGCTAAAAGCACAAATGGTGGGAAAGTGGTTGGAGGGAAATACACAGATTGTAATCATAACTGTGAATGGGAATGGAATGAACTCTCCCATAAAACGGAGATGGATAGCAGAATGGATTAAAAGCCATAATCCAACAATATGCTGCTTACAAGAAACACATTTGAAATGGGGGGATACACATAGGATAAAGGTCAAAGGATGGAGCAGAATATATTGTGCTTCAGCTCATGTAAGAAAGGCAGGAGTAGCAATCCTAATCTCAGACAAAGCAAAAGCAGAAATAGATCTAATCAAAAGGGATAAGGATGGAAACTATATCCTGCTAAAAGGCACCATAGACAATGAAGCAATATCATTACTAAACATGTATGCTCCAAGTGGTATAACATCCAGATTCTTAGAGGAGAGGTTGGGGGAGTTGAAGGAAGAAATTGATAGCAAAACTATACTAGTGGGGGACCTCAAACTCCTGCTCTCTGAACTCGATAAATCTAACCTCAAAATAAATGAGAAAGAGGTTAAGGAGGTAAATAAAACTCTGGATAAGGTAGACATGATAGATCTTTGGAGAAAATTGAATGGGAATAGAAAGGAATACACCTTTTTCTCAGCGGTACATGGAACATTTACAAAAATTGACCATGTACTAGGACATAAAAATCTCACAATCCATTGCAAAAAGGTAGAGATAATCAATGCATCCTTTTCAGATCATAATGCATTAAAAATTACATGTAATAAAAGGCCATAGGAAAGAGAAACCAAAAATCAATTGGAAACTAAACAATCTAATTCTAAAGAAGGGTTGGGTTAAAGAAGAAATCATAGAAACAATCAACAATTTCATTCAAGAGAATGACAATAGTGAGACAACATACCAAAACTTATAGGATACTGCAAAAGCAGTTATTAGGGGAAGTTTTATATCTTTGAATGCTTACATAAATAAAATAGAGAAAGAGGAGATCAATGACTTAGGCTTGCAGTTGAAAAAGCTAGAAAAAGAACAAATTGAAAATCCCCAAGTAAATACCAAATTAGAAATACTGAAAACCAAAGGAGAGATTAATAAAATTGAAATTAAGAAAACTATTGAATTAATAAATAAAACCAATAGTTGGTTTTATGAAAAAACTAATAAAATTGATAAACCTTTGGTCAATCTGATTAAAAAAAAGAAAGAAGTAAATCAAATTACTAATATTAAAAATGAAAGGGGTGAACTCACCTCCAATGAGGAGGAATTTAAAACAATAAATAGAACCTACTTTGCCCAACTTTGTGTCCACAAATTTCATAATCTAAACGAGATGAATGAATATTTTAAAAAATACAAATTGCCCAGATTAACAGAAGAGGAAGTTGAATACTTAAACAACCCCATCTCAGAAAAAGAAATTGAACAAGCCATCAATGAACTCCCTAGAAAAATATCTCCAGGGCCAGATGGATTCATAAGTGAATTCTATCAAACATTTAAAGAACAGTTAATTCCGATACTATATAGACTATTTTTGAAAATTGGGGAAGAAGGAGTCCTCCCAAGTTCTTTCTATGATACAAATATGGTTTTGATACCCAAACCAGGAAGAGACAAAACAGAGAAAGAAAATTGTAGACCAATTTCCCTAATGAATATAGATGCAAAAATTTTAAATAAGATTTTAGCAAAATGAATACAGAATCTTATCACGAGATTAATACATTATGATCAGGTAGGATTCATACCAGGATTACAGGGCTGGTTCAATATTAGGAAAACTATTAGCATTATCGATCACATCAACAACAAAGCTAACAAAAACCACATGATTATCTCAATAGATGCAGAAAAAGCTTTTGACAAAATACAACACCCATTCCTAGTAAAAACACTGGAGAAAGTAGGAATAAAGGGAACTTTCCACAAAATAATAAGCAGTATCTATCTAAAACCTTCAGCAAGCATTATATGTAAAGGGGATAAGCTAGATGCATTCCCAATAAGATCAGGGGTGAAACAAGGTTGTCCATTATCACCACTATTATTCAATATGGTACTAGAAATGTTAGCTGTAGCAATTAGACAAGATAAAGATATTCAAGGAATAAGAATAGCCAAAGAAGAAACTAAGTTATCACTCTTTGCAGATGATATGATGATTTACCTAGAGAATCCCAGAGATTCAAGTAAAAAATTACTTGAATTAATAAAGAACTTTGGCAAAGTTGCAGGGTACAAAATAAACCCACACAAATCTTCTGCATTCCTATATATTAGCAACAAAGTCCAACAGCAAGAGATAGAAAGAAAAATCCCATTTAAAGCTAGGGTAGGCAGTATAAAATACTTAGGAGTCTACCTGCCAAAACAAACCCAGGGATTATATGAACACAATTACAAGACACTTTTTGCACAAATAAAGTCAGATTTAAGTAAGTGGAAAAACATTAGTTGCTCATGGGTAGGCCGTGCTAATATAATAAAAATGATAATTCTACCTAAATTAATATACTTATTTATTGCCATACCAATTAAACTATCAGACAATTATTTTCTAGAGCTGGATAAAATAATATCAAAATTCATTTGGAAAAACAAAAGGTCCAGAATATCAAAGGGACTAGTGAAAAGAAATGCTTGGGAAGGTGGCCTAGCGCTACCAGACTTCAGATTGTACTATAAAGCAGCAATTATCAAAACCACTTGATATTGGCTAAGAAACAGAGAGGTAGACAAGTGGAATAGACTTGGCACTCAAGATGCAGTAGGCAAGGAATATAGCAACCTTCTTTTTGATAAACCCAAGGACCCCAGCTTCTGGGATAAGAACTCACCGTTTAACAAAAATTACTTGGAAAACTGGATAACAGTGTGGCGGAAATTAGGCATAGACTCATACCTGACACCATACACAAGAATAAAGTCCAAATGGGTACATGATTTAGGTATAAAGGTTGATACCATGAATAAACTGGAGAAGCAAGGAATAGTATATTTATCAGATCTATGGAGAAGGGAAGAATTCTTTACTAAAGGAGAAATAGTAAGCATTATGAAATGCAAAATGGATAACTTTGATTACATTAAACTGAGAAGTTTTTGCACAACCAAACCCAATGCAACCAAAATCCAGAGGGATGTAGTAAATTGGGAAAGAATTTTTACAGCTAAGCTCGGGGATAAAGGCCTCATTTCTAGAATATATAGAGAACTGACTCAAATGTATAATCATACAAGTCTTTCCCCAATTGATAAATGGTCAAAGATATGAACAGGCAATTTTCAGAGGAAGAAATTAAAGATATCTATAATCATATGAAAAAATGCTCTGAATCACTATTGATTAGAGAGATGCAAATCAAAACAACTCTGAGGTACTTCAGAGAGGCCTGGAAAGAATTATATGACCTGATGCTGAGTGAAACCAGCAGAACCAGGAGAACTTTGTGCACAGCAACGACCACAGTTTCCGAGAGTTTTTTCTGGTAAACTTGGAATTTTGTTATAACGCAAGAACTTCTTATAAAAAAAAAAAAATCCCAAAGGTGGTTCTCAAGGCAAAATGCCTTCCACACTCAGAGAAAGAAATATGGAAGTCATTCACAATTGTAGCAGATCATGTTTGTGTATGTGTATGTGTTTGTGTATCATGTTTTGATTTGTTATATGATTTCTTTCATTTATTTTAGTCTGACTACATAGCATGACTATAGTGAAAATGTACTCAATAGGAAAGTATATGTAGAACCTATACAGAATTGTATGCAGTCGTGGGGAGGGAAGGGGGTAGTGGGGGGTAGGTGTGGGGGGATAAAATCTCAATTGTATGGCAGTGATTGTTAAACATTAAAAAAAAACAAAAAAAAAAAACGTTGACTTTATTTTCTTCTGGTTGTATTTTTTTATCTTTTTTGTCACCAAATTAATGTTCTATAGTCTTACTTCTTTTCCCGTCTTTGCTCATTTTCCCAGTCAAATACTTGACTTTCTAACTCTTTGTCAAGGTATAAGTCTGCTTTCAGTGGGGATGGGGGTGAAGCTGCTGTCCCAGGCTTCAGGGATATTGTATTAGCTGCTTGATCCCCCACTGTCTGTGGGCCCAGAGTTCTGGAAGCTGCTGCTGCTGCTGCTGCTTTTCCTCCACCACCTCCTCCTCTGCCTCCAGGCTGGGGTCAGACCACAGCTGGATCATGCCCCCCCCACTCAAGTTTGACAGTTTTCCCACAGACCTTCTATGCTCCCTTTGTTCTTTATGGTTGAGAAGTCTGAAAACTGCCAGAGCTGCTAATGGTTCCATCCCCTGAGACCTGGTCCCACTCTGTCTGTGCAGGCACCACCCTCACTAGACTGCTCCACTCTGCTCACAGCCCAGCTGTGATAGTTGTTTTCTGTCTACCTTTCATGCCCTCTTAGGCTGGAGATTTGTTTCACCCCATCATTTTGTGGGTTCTGTGGCTCTATAATTTGCTTAGAGTCATTTTTTACAGATATTTGCAGGGGGTTGGGAGGAGAACTCTCCCATCCTTGCTCTGCTTCCTAGGCTAGGTACTTTGCACAGACTTCCCTCACTTAAATCCAATTCACTTGCATGTCTTGACATCATCTTCCTGATGTCATGTTCCTCTTCAAGCATAAAGGACAATCAGCAACCTCTGTGAATAAAAAGAGGAGCTGCCCCACTAGGGACCCAACTGGTTGTCAGGCAACATAGCCCTCTCCTCCCCTCCCCTCCCCTCCCCTCCCCTCCCCTCTCCTCTCCTCTCCTCTTCTCTCCTCTCCTCTCCTCTTTCTTTTCTTTTCTTTTCTGTTTCCTTCTGCCTAAACAGGATACCATATCCTTACTAGTGGGTGCTCTGCCCAAATGAATGTAAATTTTCATCTCTGAAATACTTTTATTCTTAAGACTCACTCCTTAAACCTTAATCATTCTGGCTCTTATTGATTGGCCAACAATAGGTCCCAGGACTACCCCACTAGGGGGTCATTGTTTGGGCCAATTCACTTGCATGTCAAGGTATCATCTCCTTGATGTCATGGTCCTCTTGGAGAAGTAAGGAAAAACAATAGCAACTATAATTGAAGGCTTATTATGTGGCAAACAATAGGGATGCAAAGTAGATATAAAAATAGCCCTTGTTCTTAAAGAGTTTACATTCTAATATTGGAAACAATCGGCACACACACAATATTTATCCAAATTAATTTCAAGGTTTCTGGTAGGAATAACAGAAAAGAGTTCATAGAGAATGGAGCTTTTGAACTATAATTTAAATAGAGCTTGGGTAGATCATGGAATAAATATAGAACAGTAGTTTGCTATATAGTTGGAGAGTAACTTTCAAAGTTATTTTATAATTATCTATTTGACAAAGAGAATTCAGTATGGGTCTGTTTTCCTGAAAGTGTTGTTTTTTTTGTTTTGTTTTGTTTTTTTATGATGTCAGATATAATACTTTCATTGGTCATGATGAAGAATGCACCATAATGGAGCTTGCCTGGGTATGTCTTCATTTCCCATGATGTCCCCTACCACATGGGTGGGGGGGGGTTACTTGCATTTACTGGGTGCTCACCTAGAATATGTCTATAAACCTGATGAGACTGTGACACTATCTTTCTGGCTTTCACTGTTTTCTGTGATCTATTTCTTGTTCCTTTCAGAGGGTGAAAATCACAGTTTAGCTAGAGTGCAGCTGATAGGAACTGAACTGCATGCAAAGGGAAGGATTTCCTCCCTCTTACCACTTGGCTCCAATGTTTCTCTTGGCCTGGGGGTGTTTGTTTCTGTTTTGAGCCATTTGTTCCTCCCAGTTTTAGATGCCAGCACTGGACCATGACTCAGAGCCATGGAAACCTTGAAGCCAGAACTCTAGGACAGATGGTGTAGCCAGAAAGTCCAGAGAAGCCAAGATACCTGGGCCTTGAGCCCAAGGTAGGCTTTGGACTTGGAACTATAACTGTGCTCTAAGGAATGGTGCTAAGTTATAAGTCTAAACACCTTCTTTTTCCTAGTATGGTACATGGTATAAGTTATGGGGAGCATTATGGCTCCCATGTGTTGGGGGAGTAAGTTTGTGAATACATGATCATATGTTGAGTAAATACTTCCCTGTAAAAATGAATTTGAAGTTATTGACTAAATGGAACCAGATTGCAGAAGACAATCTCGCAAAAAAAAGGCTTTGAGGAAAACCATTGGTGGGGGTGGAACTAATTATAGAGAACCTAAACAGCCCCAAATCCCCCTTATAGTTACCACAGAATGCTGGAGAATGGGAAAAAATTTAAACTATTTTACTTTCCAAGCAGTGATGGTTGCAATAGTCAGTGTCATACCAGAATTCTCCAATCTAAAAGAAATTACTTTTAGTTATACTAGATAAAAGAAGCATTCATGATAAAACCAGGGACAGGAAAGAACATCAAAAATAAAATGGACAGTTTTGGTTAGATATTATTTAAAAGGTTTCACAAAAAAAAACTCAATGCATTTCAAATTGGAAAGAAAACATTACTGGGAACATATTTGGAGCAAGTTTTTTTTTATAAAGGTCTTATCAAAGATATATAGGAATTGAATAAAATTTAAAAGAACAAGGGCCATTCATCAACTGATAAATGGTCAAAAGATACAAATGGCATTCAAGGGAAGAAATCAATTGCCATGTCCAGACTTTCTTCCTTGAACCATCAGTAATTTCTCTACCACTGACCTTTACATTACAAATTTATCACTTAAGCCCAATCACTGTGGCTATTGTCTACAGAATCCCAGAATGCTCTCCTTCCTTCTTCAATAAGTTCAATACCTAGCTAAGGAACTTTCCCTCTGCCCTAAATGCTTCCCTTTTACATGCATCTGATGTACCCACAAACACTGTACCTTCTGAGTTCCTCAATCTACTTAATGTGACCTGTTCTTCCACCTCATCTCAGCTACAAGATGGTCATGCAAGTGATCTTACCGTCAAAAGTCTAACACTCCCATGTTCACAAATTCCAAAATTCCTTTGATCACATTTTATCATTTCCTCCTTCCCTATATCTTACAACATCTAAATTTGTGACCTCCATTTTTATACTCCTCAGTTATTTACTAATCAATCACTTTAGTACTGTCTATGTTCACTTCAATTCACTATTTTAACATCTTGATGCACTTATTAAATTCTATTTTTTCTTCCATTTCAGCTACCTGTAATGTTAATGAGAGTTAAAGGTTTTCCCTGCCAATTCAAATGCCTCAGGTGGAACCCTCTAAGTGAAACTTGATTAGGGGAGGCTTGTTTTGTAGGAAGGCCCACATCTTTTGATAATTTCTAATGAGGTACTGAGTCACAAGGGTTATACTGTCTGTCTCTGAAAAGTATATATACATATATGTATATATACTCTGAGGTGATGTTTTGCTTTGGGCCTTACTCTTTGGAAGAATGTTTGTGTGCAGGATGAGACTTTGGATAGCTGTTAAGGAGTCCCCCAGCTTGGAAAACTCACATGTCATTGCTTCTTTTACTGGTAACTAAGTATGTGTATAATGCTCAGACAGATCTATCTGTTGTTCTATGATATAGCAGTAAACACCCTGACACATCCAGGAGGGCCTCTTAGCAGAGGTTCTTAGATCTGCTTTTCTAAAAGGAAGGCAACTTTTGAGGGGTCAACAATCTTCTTTAATCACATAGCAACAGAGAAAATATAAGCAGAGAAGTAAAGACTAACAGACAGGGCTTTTAGCTTTCTGATCATAAGCAATGCATCCATCAGAGATCAACAAACAGATTCAACTGTCTGACCATTACATACATACATGTTTAATAGAGAGAGAAGCACCAACATTTGGGTTTTCAAAGTCATGGGGTCTGTTTAATGGCTACTCAAAGTATCATCTGGCACACAAACATTTTTCTAAAGAGCAATCCCTAAAACAAAACCTCACCTCAGAGTAAAAGTTAACAAAAGGTGTGGGCCTTCCTACAAAACAAGCCTCACCTAATCAAGGTTCCTTTATTGGACTCCATCTGAGGTCTATTAATGGGTAGGGAAGATCTTTAACTCTCATTAACATTGCACTCTCCTTACTCCCTCCTGTTATCATGCTTTGCCAAACTTAAACCTTGACTTGTTCACACTATTTCCATCTCTCTTATTACCTGCAGCTGAATGGATCTGAAGGAAATTAAAAAATTATGTTGACCAAATTCATTACAGATTTGTGTCATCTAATCTAAACTGATTCTTTATTGCAAAAAGGCAATCATTCAATTTCTTTATCAGTTTTCTACCCACTCTCCACAGTGGCTGTTGTAAATCTTCTTTCCCCAAGCCAACCATGCCACTTTATCTCAGATGAAGTCTTCACCTCAAACTTCATTGCCAAAAAAAAAAAAAAAAAAAAAAGGAACCAATTGCCAGAAGGCTTGCCCTTCTTTATTCATCTTGGACCATTCAAGCATCTTCTGGTACCACTGTTTAAAGAGCTGAATCTTCTCTCTCTGGCAAACTTCTTGGACTCCATCCCAGCCAATCTTCT